>NC_134483.1:339958177-340200677 GCF_040206685.1 Ascaphus truei | reverse complement strand
TCTCCCTCTCTTTCTCTCTTCCTCTCTCTCCCTCTCTTCCTCTCTCTCCCTCTCTTCCTCTCTCTCCCTCTCTTCCTCTCTGTTCCTCTCTCCCTCTCTCTCTCCCTCTCTCTCTCCCTCTCTCCCTCTCTCTCTCCCTCTCTCTTCCTCTCCCTCTCTTCCTCTCCCTCTCTTCCTGTCCCTCTCTTCCTCTCCCTCTCTTCCTCTCCCTCTCTTCCTCTCTCTCCCCCTCTCTGTATCTGGATATCTTATTTACCCTATATATCTTAACTGTCCTATACTACACCAAAATAACTTATACTGCTTTCTTCCAGATCTGACTCAAGCTTCACATGGAAGACATCGGAACCCCCCCCAACCCAGAAGACAGGTAGGGAACACCTCCCCTTCAACTTATAACATTGCGGGAATGAGGTACCTGGACATTGAGGGACTGCGGATCAGGTAAGATCCCAGGCGGGTTTGCTGCTTTAGATATTGTGAAGCGGGGACATCCAGACACTGGTTAAGGGGTTCAGGAAACTAGTCATTCACCTGTGGCTTTTATTTCTAGATCCGACATTTACACACTTACACACACATGTAACAAGGACTAATTGTAGTATAATGTAATAAATACATTTGTCAAAAACGAATGTTGTTCTGACTAGGAATTTATTAAATGTATTTTATTTATATATTTTATTTTAAAGCGGCGTTGGGGGCGGGACTGGGGCGGGACTAGGGGCGGGACTGGGGGCGGGACTAGGGGCGGGACTAGGTGGCGAGTAGATTTTTTGGTTGGGTGAGTAGATTTCTGGGTGATTTGTCGAACACTGTATATATATACCCAGTTAAAATCAACCCCACACGGATGAGACCCATCAAGGTCGAAACAGCTGTCTGTGGGTGGTTTTCTGGGTATGCACCTTAACCCTGGCTGTGCTCAAAGCTGTGACCATGCAGCAAGCTTAAGCCTATAGGGAACCATGTTAAAAATGGTTTCTGAGGCAAAAAGTGACACTGTGTGCTCATTTGCATGTCATTTCCCAGAATCCCTTGCTGCAGTTTAAGTGCTGTATGCTGGGTGATAATGGGGAAAGGCGGGGTTGCAGACCTGCCTAAGACATGCAGATGAGCATACAGTTGTATTTGCATATATATATATATATATATATATATATATATATATATATATATATATATATAATATTATTACTGCTAAATGCAAGGCCTTGATGTGTGGAAACAGGCCTTGTTGTAATTATATTCAAAGTTCATTAAAGTGTATAACATTACTGGTTCAGTATGCTTGAGGGCCTAATTGAGTCAGCTGTGTAGAAGTTGTATTTAACAGCAAACAAGGCCTCTTTGCAGCCATTAAGGCCTGTAATGTTAATTCTGATTCTATACATTATATATAGAGTGCAAAACTAAAGGCATTGATGGGTGTAAGCAGGACTTGTTGTAATCATAATCAAAGTTCAATACAGCTGACTGAATTAGGGACTCACTCATATTGATACAATAATTGTAGCAAGTGTCCTAACATTTGTATCAAATTAACACATTATCAGTAAATATATATACACACACACACACACACACACACAAAGATAGATAATGTGTGTGTGTGTGTGTGTGTGTATACATATATAGATAGAGATACAGAGATAGACTACAGATATATTCATACACACATATCTGTTATTGTAACCACAAATCATACATGATCACATGTCAACATGATGAACTATGAATGAAGATTAAGGTAAGTAATGTCTTACAGAGTGAAGACACAAGAAAACATTACATTAAAAAGTAGGCTGTTATATGGGTAATTACATTAATTTGTATGTACATAATATTAGCATGAAATGACAATCTAAATTTAAATAATACACCTGTAACATCTAATACTGACCAAGAGCTAAGTGAATGTCATCTTCCATATACATGCAAAGTGTGTCATAATGTATTAACATTAATCAACTGATGATTAATAGATATTCATATGTTTTAAAATATGCCTTCACTCATTCAGTGAATGAGCATTTATAAACATTAATGTGTACAAGGACATACTTGAATGTTTGCAAGCATCTGTACATGATCATATATACACTATGCATGAAAGAGTCTGCAGTAAAGGACACCAGTACACAAAAATATTTAGTGAATGTGCTTATTTATTTTTGTTTATCCTTTTGAGAGCGAGTCAAAGGCATGCATGTTGGCTGTTGTGTTCGCCTTTTCCCTGTGCCAAGTACTCTCGCCTTAACTGTAGCACTTGTACTGGCCTGTGGCAGTTCTGGGACACTGGTTGTGGGCTGTGGCACTTCAGGGGCACTAAGTGTGGGCTGGGGCAGTTCAGGGGCACTAAGTGTGGGCTGTGGAACTTCAGGGGCACTAAGTGTGGCCTGTGGCACTTCAGGGGCACTGAGTGTGGGTTGTGGCACTTCAGGGGCACTAAGTGTGGCCTGTGGTACTTCAGGGGCAGTGAGTGTGGGCTGTGGCACTTTAGGGGCACTGGGTGTGGGCTGTGGCAGTTGAGAAACACTTGATAAACATTGCAAGAGTGGTGGTGGAGCACTTTCTTATTTTTGTGTTTTAATCTTCTTCCAAAAGCTGGTTATTAGTAATTGTTGCCCTAACTTTCTTTTGCGTGTCTCATTTGTAGGTGTCGGTTCCATATTTTTAACAGATGTAAGCGGTTGGATGTTGACAGGGACCTGCACAGAACTTGCACCTACTGTCCGGTATCATCCAGAAGTGGGGAATGAAGAAGTGATGACTCTGGAGAAAAAGTAGCAGAATGTAAAGATCCATCCTCAGATGGGGTAAAGTGGAATTGTTGTTCTCTTGATGTACTCCGAAACTGATTTGCTTGGCTTACATTCAGAACTAGTGCTTGTAATGTCCTGTTTACATTTTGGATTTCTTTAGGAACTTGGATGATGACATTTTTAATTTGTGACATTTCTGATATTGACCTTTCATGCATCCTTTCATGCAGTGACATCATCCTTTCAAGCATTGACATCATTTCTGAATGGCGACGATTTTCTTCACCCAAGATTCGTTCTTCAGAAGCTGCAATAGCTGAGTAGGTGTCACGAGCAGGAGGACTTGAATGCTGTGTTAATCCAGGAGTGTCAACATCTTCATGGTCACTTGAGAGAATTTGTCCTTGAGCGGCAACATCTGGTTCTACAAATAAATAAAGACATTATGAACTGACATGGAACTTTCATTTTTTTAGACTATAATGCTAGTTCTCATAGTGGAACACATAACATGTTTCCATAATTAAATATTTGTGTCCAATTAAAAGATGATGCTTGAAGCAACAATGAAGTTTCGACTCAGTGTGAAAGAAGAATGAATTAAAGTTTGTTGTAACCTCACAACTCCTAGCTAATACTTGAAAACAGACACGATACATGTTGTGTCATGAATCTCCTGTGTCAATAACTGATGAGAAGTTCATTACATGTGAAAGGCATTTATTTTGCATGGCAAATGAAATGCTTCCAATGTAAACATTATATGGCCTGCACCTCATACACTATCCTTCCATTCTTGATGATGACCTTGATGAGACAGGTGACGAGACGTGTTCAGAGTCACATGCCACAGGTGACACAGGAGCTGGCGGACCAACTATATAGAAGAATAACATCAGAAGTTCATTTTCATGTGTACATTATTAACATTAAGTATCTGTAGTGGGAGTACTTATGGCTAAATATCAACATCCCATAAGGAAATCACAATTCTATGGTTATGGCAATCTGTATATTATCCATCTTAACCTAAATGTACATGTGAAACTAATCGTCACATTTCTTTTGAACACCATACAACATATATACAATGTTCATGCAGGAATGCGTTATAAAAGTAACTGGTCTGTTGTACATACACTGCATATGTTGGGTATTAATATAGCTACAATTATGTACATCACTACCATGAAAGCAAAGTTGACTCTGCTTATAATTCAGTACCTAATTGTGGAAATGTGTATGAATGTTTTTAGTGATCTGTCTGAACATTTAAGAGAAGCAGGTGTAGCGCTGAATGGGGCTGACACTCAGCAACACATGTAGTGTGTCGCTCACAGATGGTACTGGTGTGAGAAGGTCACGTATCTATAATGTTACAATAATATATAACTGAACGAATGACTAACGTACGTTGTAATATATCGTTGACTGGTGCTTGAAAGTAGTAAGATAATTACCATTTCTAATGAATGTGATGAACTTGTGTTCACCTTGTCAGCTTCTAACAACTGTAGTCCCTCCCCCAGCACTTGACACCACCAGGACCTCTTAGCTGCTTCTCCCACCTGTAAGACCCTCCCACTTCTCCCACCTTGTCCCTCCCACAAGACTTGACCCTACCATGACCCTGTGATCTGGCTCTCTGCCCAACACCACCACCTCTGTTCACCTCTATGCTGTGATTACATATTAATTGAAGCTGGTTTCACACACCGGTACATGAGCGAAATGCAAATAAGAAGTGAGCTACATATGAACACAATTAAATGCCATATGGTACATGTTCCTATTTATGCTCACATTATACTACATGAAGAGAAAAAAGAGCTTTCATAATACATAATGGAATTTGTTAGTGAAAATTATTCATGTTCGCCTTTCAATTGACAATATTCCATGCAAGACTTTATTACGCAGTAACGGCCTGTTTATAGGTGTTACATAGATTATCACAAATATATATATATATTATATGTATATATGGATCGACACATACATGAAAAAGTGAATTATGCATTTGTGTGCACAGACACAATATAACGAACAACACAGTGACGTTAAACATTACTGTGACAAAGAATAACTGCGGGTGTGCTTTGTGGTTATGCATGTTAACCCATTGTTTATAAAAAGATTCGAACATACATTCAGCTTTCAACTATAGGGGAAAGATGTTGAATGCTTTGTAAACTAGAAGGTTGCAGTGTGTGTTATTTGGAAGATCATTACACAGAATCCCTTCATGCAGGTCAAGTGGTGTATGTTGACTCATAATGATGTAAGCCATGATAGTTGAGCCAATACATATTTCCAAACACACAGATATAAAAACAATATATATATATATATATATATATATATATATATATATATATATATATATATATATATATATATATATATATATATATATATATATATATAAATATGTTTATTGTTTTTTTTTTTAGACAACTATATATAAATATAGATATATATATATATAGATATACATACATAGAGAAATATATATATATATATATATATATATATACATACATATACATATATATATACAGAGAGAGAGATAGAGAGAGAGAGAGAGAGAGAGAGAGAGAGAGAGAGAGAGAGAGAGAGAGACATATACAGATATATATGTACAGTAGGTATGCTTATATTTGGAAGAAATTCTAAGTTGCAGGGGAAATATAGATAAGAACTGTAACATAGCACACGCGTAGTACAGTAACATTTGTCACCTGGTGGAAATTGAGCTGAATAAATTCCGATATCTCTGTCCCCTGGCAAACCCTCCACGACGACAGGAAAAAAAAATTCACGCATCTGCTCCTCCAATGGAGTTAAGATTAGAGCTTGTGCTGGCGGCCCACCTCCAGTGGCAGAAGCATGCATCCGTTGTGCTTGGATTTGTTTCTTTAAATTGGCCTTGATATCATCAAATCTCTTCCGACAATTTGTGTGGTCCCTGACATGATTACCACACGCAGACACAGACAATGTTATTTGGTCCCACATTTCTTTTTTTGAGGCTGTACTTGTCTGCCCTTGAAATACATAAAAAATATATGACCTTACAAATTAATAGAAAGATGAACATTTAAAAAAAATGATATCTGTTCGAAGAGATACCAAACATGCTGGTTTAGGTTGAATATGTGTAGCACATGAGCATTTACGTGGAAACATACAAATCTAAGGAAGCTTGCATGATTATTGTTTGAACTTTGGCAAACTTTTTTGACTGATTGTTATGGTCGTTATAAAGCATGAAGGATTATGTGTAACCATTAACTTTAATTGATAGATATTAGAGATTAATAGTTTGATATTAACACATGTCACATGAGATAGGATAAAATGTCTTTGAACAATCAATGCAAAGATTGACTTACCTAATAAATGCCCATACAGAGAGAGTCATAGTGCTCCAAAATCCCTGTGACAAGAACTCTGTTTTCCTCATCATTGAAACGAGGATTACATGGCCGCTCCAAACGTTTCTTCCGACCACGTGCAGCCACAGAGCTTGGCTGTTGCTGACTGGACTCTACTTCTTCCAATGGAAGAGACTCCAAAAGCGGCCCACCAACAACCACCACACCACCAGACACCCCAGCAGCACCAGCAACAGACACCCCAGCAGCACCAGCAACAGACACCCCAGCAGCACCAGCTACAGACACCCCAGCAGCACCAGCCACAGAGCCACCAGCAGCACTCACACTCCCAGCAACACCACTCGCACTCCCAGCAACACCAGTCGCACTCACAGCAACAGCACTCCCCTGAATCCTACATTCACTCAGACGCGTACTCACATGACTACCAGTACCCCTCAGACCAGCATCACTCTTCCCACGCTTTCAGCCATACCTATAGCACTCACAAAGAACAGAAAAGAAATTTAAACACAATCGCACTGAACACTTACAAACTGAACACAACACAAAGATGTTAACAAAACAACACAGAACAAATCTCTCACAATACACAGCAACTCTCTCTGTCAATCTGAAATATGCAAATCGCCCAGCTCTGTGTGTCTCTCTCTCTCTCCCAACAACACAGAGAATGAATAAAAATACACGCTACCTTTAAATAGGCCGCTCAATCAAAAACATGCTTGCTTCGGCAGATTCAGCAAGAAGTTTCATTGGCGAACCTAACACCACCTCGCCATGCACGCCGATACACCTGTGTGTGATCGGCAAATCATCGCCAGAGTGGGAACAAATGTTTTCGGCTTGATTCGGAAGGGATTTGGCACTTATTGCATACGACGAGGGAAAATCGGCAACATCATGCCAATAAGGAACACTTGCCGAGAGCACTTTTTCAGCGCTTACTGCATAGAGCCCTAAGTACTGGGTAGTTCCCCCATTGGCCATGCAAGTTGTTAGCGGCCATTGGTGCATGGTTGTCAGGCATTAAGATTGGGTAATTACTGTAGGTCTGCCTGGCAATGGGAGGATATTTCAGTTGCTGAGCTCTGACACAGGTAAAGAAATCCTCTGAAGAAGTCGCAGACTGCGACAAAACGCGTGAGGAAGTACTTGGCAGCAGACACTACGTCACTGATTTTCAACGCGATCGTGGCCGGATCGTGCCGCTTGTACTGTTTGGGCTGGGGGCAGTGAAACAATTCATCTGATCCAGGATACTCTTTATTCTGGGATGTGGGCTTTCCAACTGAAGATCTGTGGAGGCAGTCCAGGTACAGCTTCTTCATTCTGGCGGTGATATCTATGCACAATCATTTGTTTTAATTGTATACTTTGTAAGTGCGCTTTATTCCCTTGTTCACTCCTTCCCTATCTTAATAAATTTCATATTGCGTCATGTCCTATCTTTATATATATATATATATATATATATATATATATATATATGGTTAGGTCCAGAAATAATTGGACACTGACACAATTTGCATAATTTTTGCTCTGTACGCCACCACAATGGATTTGAAATGAAAAAACCGAGATCAAATAGAAGTGCAGACTTTAAGCTTTAATTAAAGGGGTTGAAGAAAAATATTGTATGAAACGTTTAGGAATTGCAACCATTTTCATACACAGTCCCCTTATTGGACAAATTAACACAATCATAAATAAAATGTTCATTTTTAATACTTTGTCGAGAATCCTTTGCAGGCAATGACTGCTTGAAGTCTGGAACGCATGGACATCACCAAACGCTTGGTTTCCTCCTTTGTGATATTTTGCCAGGCCTTTACTGCAGCTGTCTTCAGTTTTTGTTTGTTCGTGGGTCTTTCTGCCTTAAGTTTTGTCTTCAGCAAGTGAAATACATGTTCGATCTGGTTGAGATCAGGTGATTAACTTGGCCATTGCAGAATATTCCACTTCTTTGCCTTAAAAAACTCCTGGGTGGCTTTCGCAGTATGTTTTGGGTCATTGTACTGTAAAGTCAAGCGCCGTCCAATCAACTTCGCTGAATTTGACTGAATCTGAGCAGACAATATATCCCTATACACTTCAGAATTTCTCTGGCTACTTCTGTCTTCTGTCACATCATCAATAAACACTAGTGACCCAGTGCCATTGTAAGCCATGCATGCCCATGTCATCACACTGCCTCCACCGTGTTTTACAGATGATGTGGTATGCTTCGGATCATGAGCCGTTCCAAGCCTTCTCCATACTTTTTTTCTTCCCATCATTCTGGTACAGTTTGGTCTTGGTTTCATCTGTCCAAAGAATGCTGTTCCAGAACTGGGCTGGCTTTTTTAGATATTGTTTGGCAAAGTCTAATCTGGCCTTTCTATTCTTGAGGTTTATGAATGGTTTGCACCTTGTGGTGAACCCTCTGTATTTGCTCTCGTGAAGTCTTCTCTTTATGGTAGACTTGGATAATGATATGCCTACCTCCTGGAGAGTGTTTTTCACTTGGCTGGATGTTGTGAAGGGGTTTTTCTTTACCATGGAAAGATTCTACGATCATCCACCACTGTTGTCTTCCGTGGACGTCCAGGCCTTTTTGTGTTGCAGAGCTCACCAGTGCGTTCTTTTTTTCTCAGAATGTACCAAACTGTTAATTTGGCCACTCCTAATGTTCTTGCTATCTCTCTGATTGATTTTCTTTTTTTTGTAGCCTAAGGATGCCCTATTTCACTTGCATTGAGAGCACCTTTGACCGCATGTTATGGGTTCACAGCAACAGCTTCCAAATGCAAATGCCACACCTGGAATCAACTCCAGACCTTTCACCTGCTTAATTGATGATGAAATAACGAAGGAATAGCCCACACCTGTCCATGAAACAGCTTTTGAGTCAATTGTCCAATTACTTTTGGTCCCTTGAAAAAGAGTTGGCTAAATATTAAAGAGATGTAATTCTTAAACCCTTTCTCCAATTTGGATGTGAATACCCTCAAATTAAAGCTGATAAAATGCACTTTAAGCCCATATTCATTATTTAACTGTAACTTGAATTTATTTAGGTACACAGCCGAAATAACAAAACTTGTATCAGTGTCCAATTATTTCCGGACCTAACTGTGTATATATATATATATATATACACACACACATACACACACACTTTTATATTGTGCAAAATTTGTGACCATATGTATACTATAAATAATATTACATATGTAATTTAACATAATGTAACATACATTAAAATATAAAAATATATGTTTTTATAAATATTAATTTAAAAAAGTAACATTATTTAATATCTTTTTTGTTTTTTTTATATTGAAATTAACATATTGCGACAAAATACAAAGCCAGAACCAAAAGAAATACACTTTAGGTAAAACCGGTACCAAAACCGAATCCTGAAAATATTCAAGAGGCAAAACTAGAACACGGGGTCAAATGAGCATCTCTACATTTTAGTAATTAACTGGGATACTGTACAGAAGCAAATACAATTTAGAAGAGTTGTTGTACTGTATATGACTTTAGGAGTAACCTTGCTGTTTAGGTTGTACAGCTTTATTATGCAATCTAAAGGTCACAGTAAAAAATAAGTTTCAGTTCTAGAAATAGAGTTAAGATTTTGCTGATGCACTGTGGTTCCATAAATTACATTTAATGCTATGCTTCTTACTTCTTCTGTGAGAGTAGTGATAGAATACAGATATAGGAGCCTATGCACTAAGCTCAGATAAGTCACTTACCGCCCCCTTATCGCAAAAAAAGCCTACTGCTATTCAGTAAGCTCAGATAAGACGGCGATAAGAGAGCTTTTAAAAAAAAAATTTGGTGGGAAAAAAAACCCGCCAAACGCGCAGCGATAAGCCACTTATCACCACTTATTGACAGATTTTCAAACTCCTGGTATTCTAGTAGCCCCGATTAGCTTATCGAGGATAATCGCAGCTCTTTAATTGAGATTTCCTTTCAAAATCGCCTCGCCAGGAAAAGTTGGCAAGAGGGTGCTGAGAAGCTGCTGATAAGGCGGCGAGACGTGACTTAGAAAAAGATTGCATTTTTCCTGCATCGGATTGATGCTGGGAGTCTCCGGAGCTGATATCCATTAATATCAGCATCGGAGACCCCAGGCATACATTCAATGCAATAAAAATGCATTTACAGTCAACTTCATTACAGGCTGCTAACCACTAAGGCAATGAAGGGGTTAATGGACAACAGCAAATTTATTGGGGGTAGAGGGTATGAGTGAAGGGGGTACTTGGCCCTTCACTCACCCCCTCTACCCCCAATAAATATTACAATATGTTATAATCACCAATACACAAACCACCCCCTGTGCCCCCACATAAAACCATTATTTATTTATTTTTATTCACAGGATTCATACCAGAGGCCTGCGGGGGTCGCTGGTTGGTCCTCACGGGTGTTCGGGGGTCCTCGGGTGGTCCTCGTGGGTGTCCGGAGGTCCTCTGGTTGTCCCGGCGGGTCCCCGCTGGCCTGCTGTACCAAACATGCCATACATTTCAATAAATACACCACCTCCCACCAAACACATTCAGTAGAGTAATGGGCAAAATAACTATGATATGGATAATAGCTAATTTGCCCTTATTAAATAAAATATTAGCCAGTCAGCAAAAATAAAGTAAATAAAAACCGTTCTACTTACCATTATGAAGGTTGTTCTCGTCAGCATATTGCAGGGCCATGTCCTTCGATGCCAGCAACAATACAATCTAATGGCCCCTAACACCTTAATCACCGTATTATAGTAATTAAGGGTCCCCCGCTACCCACCCTGGAGGCCTAACCACCAATCCCGGACCAACTATACCCACCCTGTACCCACTAATTGGCATAGTGATACATCATACCCATATAATATGGGCATGATAAGCCACTAAAGCACTCAATGGTAACCCTAATCAAAACATGAAGACCAAAATTCAACAATAATCAAACACAAGCACCTAAACAACATAATTCAATAAATAAAAACACTAGCCTACAAATGAAATAAATACAAGCAGTAACCAACTAAACAATGAATTCATTTCAACCAGTAGCCAACAAATCAATTAATTATTAAAACAACTATCCAACACATCACAGACATAGAAAAAATAACACTCAATACAAAGCAAGCATTTGCCAAAAAATGCATTGGCTAATACTGTATTGATCTGTACCCTAATGGGGTACAGATTAATACATTATCAGTCAATGGGCAATGAAAAACATAAAATAAAAAATATAAAATAAAAAAGACTGGAAAAAAAAATACATTTACATACATTCAATATTTAACTTACCTTTAGAAGCGTTGGCCCTCCGAATCCAGGGATATCAGGAAGCTCTCATACCATGACCTCATCCAACTCAATCCGACACCATCCACCTTGAAGATCCGGCCCAGGTAACCAAATTCTTCTTTATTTGATCTTCTAACACCTTCTTCTTTCTTGATCTGTAATTATTTCTTTATTTTCTTCATTTTCTTAATTGATCTGTTAATCCAAAAACCCAATGGTAAATCCACAACACGATGTTGACTCGTCGGCTTCTTGAGCTCAAATGAGACGTCAAGGCCTTAAATATGGCCTATGACGTCACATTTTTGGGTCAGATGGTACAGCTCCAATCTGATTGGACGCTGTATCATGTGCCCGCCTCTTTTTTTTGTGAAGGATGTGACATCATCTCAAAGGGAGGTACATCACATCCTTCAAACCCCATAGCCATATCACATGGTATTAGAAGCCAATGGGATTGAAGACAATCTCATTGGTTGCTGTACCATGTGATAGGTTACATTAGTTCAAAAGGATGTGACATAATCCCTTAAAGTGACATCACATCCTTTTGAACTAAGGTAACCTATCACATGGTACACGTCGCTGGCTACTCGTCATTTTTGCAAATGTTGCTATCACTGGAATGCGGGGCTTTCTGTATACCGTAAAAAATGGAGATTTTAAAACCCTGGCGATTGTTTTTATCGAAGCTTAGTGCATAGTCCCCATAATCTGTTTGTAATCTTGGCTTTCCTGACCGAGCCTGTCTCTTACGTGAGATTTCCCAAAAAATTTACGTGAGTTATCGGCGATTTAACCTGGGTGAAGTGAGACCTGAAGGCGGGCAGAAATTCTAATGTGGAATTATATGTAATACCAGCAAGAAACTCAAAACGGTGATCTTTCACATATCAAAGACTCTGCTTTCTATGAAATGTATATTTTTTGCTAAATCTTTCTTAATTTAAGATTGTAATCTTTCCTTTTTGCCAGGCATTGCTGGAGTTGCATCTGTACAGAGCCAACTCGGTTAATCAAAATAAGCTCGTGTTCTTTAAAATAACTGTAGCCCTCTTTCCCCTGTGTCAGGGTGACCACGTGTGCTGCTATTACCTGACTGGCAAACAGGAGGCCGGATCCTCCACCACTGGGAGCCGGGGTGTATATAGCAGGTATGCTAACAGCGCCTCCACCTGGAAAGGATCCTCACACAGTGGGACAGCCCCTCCCAAGACCATATGACCAGTAATTACACACAGGGTATATGTAACAGTATTTACTGGACAATACTTATAACCAGAAAAACAACACACACACAATGCAATACAGTATATAGATATACCGCACCATGGAATATTCCCGCAGTACTTGGGTGCAGGGGCACCAGTGTCCCAGTGTCCAGGCCTCTATAGTCACTCCCACCCCAAGTGTGTAGCAGCGCTGCCCACAGTGATGTGTTGGTGCACTTGTAGATATACCTTCTCGGGTGCTCCAGCCCCGGGTATCGCTGGGTAATAACAACCAAACGGTCAGTCTGTCCACCAAAGTATCTGCCTCCAGGTGGGGTGGGTTCCCGCTGGAGTGTCACACCAGAAGAAAGTCTCTATCAGAGCGTCGGTGGTCTGGTCCCAGACCATGGCCTTGCACACCGCGCGGCGTTCATCACCGGTGCAATAATACTAGCACTAACAGGCTGAGGGGAACGTCCCTATCTGAGGCCTTCCCTTTAATACACAAGCTAATTGGTCGAGGCCTAGCTGGGATCTGACGGGGGTTATCTGGCCTAGTCCAGCGGACCTTACCTATCCCCTTGCTGTCCTGCTCCCGACTGACTTGCTCCTCCACGCACCAAATGTTGCAGGAGATTCTGGGCACCCTATTGGCTGAACCCGCCCATGTGCTGTGCAGCCCCTGGGCCTGCTGGGAATTGTAGTCCCCGCAGAGCTTTTAGTCCTAATAGCCGCCGCTATGGTTGCTACTACGCATGCGCGCCTTTTGCAAATGGCCACCACACCACAAGACTCCTCTGCGCATGCATGACATAACGAAGATGGCGGCACCCTGCTATTAAAGCCGCCGCGTAGCTCTGGCGACCCGCTTGCCCACTCGCGACCGCAACTGTAGCCTCCCCCCTTCCCTGTAACCCTAACAAGGTATGGGGACACCAAGGGGGAACCTGGCTACATAACTTTCATACATTTATATGGTGTACGATAATATGGAGGATAATTTTTTTTAGTAGTATTTTCATTTATTTAGAGACAACAATTGTTTAAGAATAATCATAAAAAAAGAACAAACATATGCAAAAACAAGCAAGGCCTTACTTATAAAGCATGTCATTGTGTAGGTTACTTGGCTCCACCTACATTGTCCTTTACAGAGCAGGGGGTGGGAGGGGGTATGTAGGCTAGTACCCTAGTGCCAAATAGAGTCCCAAAACATTTAGGGCAAAATCATTCCATTTCCATTGTGAAAAAGGGGGATTTTCGTCCAAAATGTTATTGACTTCAATGGGAAATTTCAGATGACAATGACCCAATTGGTTAAAATAGAACGAGACTCTTAAGATGTTCATTGTAAAGGATATCCACATTTATTTAAATTTAAATAATATTCTCTGATGTGCAGCAAATCGAGAAATTCAATTTGATGTACTCTAACATATTTTATCCATTTCCCAGCAGACCATTTTCACTTCACAAAACCATAAAAATACATATTCCAGCTGTTGCCCAGCAATTTCTTTCAACTGATTGAAGAGCCAATTATATTTAATCATGCTGAACATAGGCACTTGTGGAAAAGATGTCAAGTTGATGTTCATTTACATCCCAAATTACTTAGGTTCTTTTTAATGCAGTAGGTACAGTAATGTTTTTTTTTACTTTATTTTACTTGTTTCTTTGGAAATAGTACACAAGTTGCATGTGTCCTTGTGACAGGGTGAAGTCAGGTACTGATAATTATGCCTGGGAAACATACATCTGAGTCCTTCATCCAGCACTCAGAAGGTTAACCCAGTAAGAATAGTTGGGCAATCAGGAAGTAAGCGGAGACAGCTGACAACCAGCTTGATAAGGATGCTAATGCTTGTAGAAGGTGGCTGTCTCAGAGCTGTCCTGTGCAAGCTGCTATACAGATGGATTTCCAACCCTCTCTCTAAGGGACAGAGAATCACATACAAAGACACAGTAAGAACTTTGATATTGTTCCATGACTATTGAGGTGTATGTTTAGGGGTTGGGAACTGGACATAGCCAGCCAGCCCGATAGATAGGGAGAACTTGCGAACACTCTAGGCCCTATGGAGAGTAGGTGTTCTTTTTGTAAGTTTTGTTTTGCCTTAAAGGGACAGTGTGCTCAAATGTTTGGATGTGCTGTGAAGAAATGAAACCACTCAACATTTGCTTTAACCTGAAACTACACGTGTGGACTATTGTTTGGCCTCGCCTACAGGCCGTCCTGCCACAGTCCTCTAATTAATATTCCAAAGAAATGTCTCTCTAACAGACCTATTCAGTTATATTTTTAAGGTACAACATGCTTAAATGTAGGCTACACCACAAAAATGGAGATAGTTGCTTTTTTTTCAATGATGTTTAAAGAACATTGAACTTGTATCAATTAAAAAAATAAGAAGTAGAATGGGAAGTCTCTGTCAGGGGTGCAAGATTCTCTGCAGTGGGGGAGGCTCGACAGTTACCGAGGTCCCACGCTTTTCCCAAAAGTATTTAAATTAAATGACGGGGGAGCAGAGAAGGCCTGTGTAACTTCACTTACCTTGGCTCAGACGGCTTCTGGCATCAAATTACGCTGCAGGGTCACATGATGCCGCGTTGCCATGGAAACGTGACGTTGTGACATCAGAATGCCGGAGTCACTGTAAGGAGGGGTGGCGCAGAGGGGTGGCGCACGAGAAAGGAGGGAGATCCGGCAGGGGGCGCAGGGCAAATAGACTGTTACCACTTTGTGGATGATTTATCGTACTGGAAGTTTCAGGTATCAAAAACATCAGTCATTTAACTTTTAACTTTTCACGCAGGCCAGGAATATATAATGACATTAAATTATGTAGCAGAATAGAAACTTCTAACACCTTTAATATATTTTGTAAAAAAGACACTCCATTTAAATGACAACTTTCTATTAAATATACACTTTTTAAACACTTTTCCCTCTTCCTGCTACCAAAATGCCTGCCATAAGATTTGACAGCTGGACAGCAGAGAGATGCAAAACACTGTGCATGGCAGCACACAGAGCAAAACCATACAGTTAAATAGTTTAGTGATATCTAGAACTTTCTTGATATATTAAACACAAAGTTATTATTTTACCTGAAAATATGTACTGTATAATAACGTTATTTTCTTAATAGGAGTGTAGCTTGCCTTTAACATGCAACTATAGCAATAATCAAGCAAGCAATACACTTTCCTATGGCTATTTTGTAAAAAAAAATAATAATGAATATTCCTTTGTCATGTCATATATGTATGTATTGGGGGGGGGGGGGGGGGGGAGGGGGAATAGTGATGTGCAACATACCGGTATGGATTTCATTAAAAAATAAGCATGCAGACTGAATTTTATGTATGGGACATAAATTGTACAGACTAAGCTGAGTGTATGGGACATATTTTGTAATTCGAAAAGAAACATAAAAGCGACCAAATACTAGAATATTAGATGAACATAATTATTTGTCATAGAAGTAGTTTGTTACAGTATGCACATGTTATGTATACTGCATGAACGACCCTTTAGCAGTCATAAACTACTTACAGGTATACAGATGGGGGGGGGGGAAGGGGACAGAAACCTCTGCTCAGCTAATAGTCAGTTTAAATGAGTGAATGAGTATTGGTGCTGTGCTGAGATTTGTTATCTGTACTTATGAAGTATGCACTTTATATATATGTATTTAAACTCAAATCTCATAGATTGTATATTGCATTTTAATACCAAGTAAGGAAATGTATAGAAACATTCCTAGATCTGTTTCAAGTCTGTGTAGACAGGAAACACTGGGATACTTGTGGTCATATGTGGAATCAATGGGTATTACAGATCCAAATATACAGGGAATATATTTAGTTTGAAGATGATATGCTTCAAAGTATATGGGGATATAAGTTAATATAAATTAACTGCAGTTATTCTATATAGTAGTGATGTTAGTATCCATTATATATGCATTTTATATGTTTCATAATTGTATGTTTATATAGATATGTGCGTATTATTATTGTAAGTTATATATCTGTAGTAATGATGTCTATCCTTACATGGATACCAGTATATATTCTACAACGGAGCATTGATGCTATAGGTTCTATACATCCCTATTAGTCATACTGTCCCTTGCAGGTATCAGTTCAAATAAAAGGTGTAAATACAAAACCCTCATTAATTCCCTGTGGTGTTATTGTCTCCAAATTATAGATCCACCTCGACTCTTGCTTGAGAAGAATTTGGTCCCAATCTCCCCCTCTTGATCATAAAGTGTGGTGATCTATACCCATAAAGCTCAGTACTTATGACCACAAGTATCCCACTGTTTCCTGTCTACACAGACTTGAAACAGATCTAGGAATGTTTCTATACATTTCCTTACTTGGCATTAAAATGCAATATACAATCTATGAGATTTGAGTTTAAATACATATATATAAAGTGCATACTTCATAAGTACAGATGGCAAAGTACTATTCATCAACCAAGTTCTACTGACATGTTCAGAACAAACTACTTACGCTATGGCACCTGTGGGGTTAATAAGGAACTCCAATTTGGACATGAAAAGGTGTATATAAGGAGAGCCGGGAGAGCACATGCCCCCTTGCCTATCAGCCTTGAGAAAGTGTGCATACGCGAAACGGTCGTCGGCAGAGGCTGATCATTATGCTGTGGCTCTTGTCACGGCGAGCTCTGCATATACCTCAGCTCTAAATATATAATTATATGAGTTAATGTTGCAATTGTGGCTAGTGGTTCCGAACACCACATAGACTTATACCCAATCTAGTGAGAGGAGCTCGACCTAGCAGGACAACTTACAGAGCCTGCAACTGATACACTGATCGGATGCATTTGTAACCACTTCCTGATCATACAAACGGTATGTGGTTCCTATGCAATACTGATCTCATATATCCTGATATTAATCAAGGATTTTTTAAAGTGTCTAGCCTACAATAGCCAGGGGTACATTAGGCTGATCTGTTTAAGCATAGTCACCTCCAAATAGTGAAGACTTTACCACTAGATAGCACTTTTTTCTGCAGCAGAAAATTGACAATTTATTTTACTAATTCAACTGCATTAAGGAGGAGGGAATATATCTCTTCAACTTTGATAATAGCCCTCCAACATTACAATAAGGAGGGATTACGTAGTGCTAATATATTACCACATATACATTGTATATGGGGATACAGGTCTCTATGTCAAGCTTTTTAACTATATAATTATTTAGCACATATTTCATCACACCCTGATTATAGCAGGCTTCTGACTGGGATATACAGTCATTTTTATTCTCATTTATGTATATCCCTTTATTTTAAGAGATATACCATTAAAATTATTTTTAATCCTTATCACTTACAATTACTATTACTATTTACTTTAGAGTTATAGAGTGCTACCAGCTGAGTCCTTTTTCTTTTGTGTATTCGTTATAAACTACTTACAGTAAGATATACTTAAGGTCTAAACTCATCTGTGCAGGGACTGTGCCTGTAACAATCCTATGTGTTGCGTAGTGCGCACTATACGGTATATGTGAAGCGCTTTGAGTCTCATTGGGAAAAAAGTGCTATATGAAATGGAGTTATTATTATCTCTAGGCATGTATAAAATATCCCAACAATCTAAATATACAAGCCATATCATTGAGTAAAGGAAACATAGCTCACATTTAGCAATGTCTATTTCATATCTCAGGCTTTATTTAGCACTTAGATTTATGTTAGCTAGGGTTGAAGGAAGGCTGACCTTTGAATTTTTGCATAGTCACTATATTATAGGCCATATTTACTAATCAGTCTTCTCCTACTGGTGCTGGAAGAAATCTTACAGCCCATTCACGTCAATGTCTGTAATGTGCTGTCCTGCACTGGAAGTTGTCTTATGATGGAAGAATTCTTAATAAATAAGGGCCTAGATCTCTTTTCAATAACTGTTATTTTATATTTGAATATTATACCCCATTTGTAGTTACACCGACATATATTACTTTTACTAGTACTACATGTACAATATTTTACTAATATATGGATTACCACTTTTAATTTGTTTGCTGGCTTGTGAGCTACAGTATTTATGGTAACCCCCTCCTAAGGGGTTTCTAGAGGGTTCCACAGGGCCCCACCCTGTGTTGCTATGGCATCATGATGTCAGGGGGAGTATATAGAGATGGAGAAGGTTAGGTTCCCAGGTGGACATGAGGAGGGGAGCCTTCAGGGAGAAGAGATAAAGATGTTCCTTAAGTAATAACCCGGACCAGGACCCTTTTATTTTGTTGTGTTGAAGATAAGCACAGTGCACCTGAATTAGGATCCCAGGTGAAAGTAGATGGAGTTCTACAGATCTTAAAGACAGTAAAACAGCATGTCACAGAGGGCCTCGGAAGCTCCCAGGTGTTGGTGGATTGGCTCTAACCACAGGTCTGCCTTCATATTCCGCATCAGTCGTTATGGAAGTCATAGGGCCTCATGCAGTAAGCGACGATTATGTGAAATCGGCAAGCTTATCGATTAGTCATGTTATTGGCGTTTTTCCCTCTCCGTATGCAGTAAGTGCCGAATACATTCAAAATCAACCAGAAAACAAATCCGCCCACTCTCACGATGATGAGCCGATCACACACAGGTGTATCGGCGTGCGTGGCGGGGTGCTGTTAGGTTGCACAATCACAAATCTTGCTGAATCAGGCGAAACAAGCATGTTTTTGATTGCGCGCCATATTTAAAGGCAACGTGTACTGCTAATCATTCTCTGTGTTGTTGGGAGTGAGAGAGAGAGAGAGACGCACAGAGCTGGACGATTGAACATTTGCATATTGACTGAGAGACTTGTTGTGTATTGGGTGAGCTTTGTCCTTTGTTGTTTTGTTTACATCTTTGTCTTGTTTTATATGTGGAAGTGGGTCGTGTGATTGCCTGTACATTTATTGTCTGTTTTTTGTGAGTGCTGGAAGTATGCCCGCAAAGCGTGGGAAGAGTGATGCTGGTGGGAGTGGGAGTGCTACTCGTGGGAGTACGCGTCGGAGTGAACGTACTGTTCAGGGGAGTGATGTTGCTGGTGCACCGAGTGGTGTTGCTGGGAGTGGGAGTGCTGTTGCTGGGAGTGGGAGTGCTGTTGCTGGGAGTGGGAGTGCTGTTGCTGGGAGTGGGAGTGCTGTTGCTGGGAATGGGAGTGCTGTTGCTGGGAGTGGGAGTGCTGTTGCTGGGAGTGGGAGTGCTGTTGCTGGGAGTGGGAGTGCTGTTGCTGGGAGTGGGAGTGCTGGTGCTAGGAGTGTGAGTGCTGGTGCTAGGAGTGTGAGTGCTGGTGCTAGGAGTGTGAGTGCTGGTGCTAGGAGTGTGAGTGCTGGTGCTAGGAGTGGGAGTGCTGGTGCTGGGAGTGCTGCTGGTGGCGCAGTTGCTGATGGGGTGGATGGTGGTGGCGTGCTTGCTGGTGGCCAGCTTTTGGAGGCTCTTCCATTGGAAGAAGGAGAGTCCAGTCAGCACCAGCCAAGCTCTGACCCTAAACCTGCTCGGAAAAAACGTGTGGAGAAGCCACGTAATCCTCGCTTCAATGACCAGGAAAATAGGGCTCTTGTCACTGGGATTCTGGAGCACTATGACAGTATATATGGACATTTAGTAGGTAAGTGTAACTTTACATTTATTATTCAAATACATGTGATCCTAGGTCATCTGAGTTTTGTTCATATGCAAATATGGGTACACAATATCTTTCTATGTTCATTAGTGTGGAAACACAGCTTTTTATCATGCCTTACAAGGACAAATAAACACAGGCGGTCAATTTGCCAGAACTGCATACAATATGAATGCAACCTTGCTTACATGTATAGGTTTAGTAGTGAATGCTCATGTGCTGCACATATTACACATAAAACAGCATGTTTGCTATCACTTGGAACAGCTAGCAGTGTAGGAAACTGGTGCTTATATTATTATTCATTTACCTCATATCTTTTATATGTTTTTCAAGGGCGGACAAGTGCAGCAAGCAAAAAAGAAATGTGGGACACAATAGTCATTGGTGTCAATGCCTGTGGGAATAGTGTCAGGGACAAGTATCATTGTCGGAAAAGATTTGATGATATTAGGTCCAAATTGAAAAAGAAAATACAAGACCAACGCGTGCATGCTACTGGCACTGGAGGTGGGCCCACACCACAACGTCTCATATTGACTCCATTGGAGGAGCTGCTTCGGCCAAAATTACTTACCGTCGTCGTGGAAGGCTTGGCTGGTGACCGTGACATTGGAATTTATCCGTCACAATTTCCAGCAGGTGATAAATATTACTGTACTAGGCGTGTCGTTGCTTACAGTTATTTTGCATATTTACACTGCTTTTTATACTGTCTTCACAATATAAGCATACCTGCATCTATATATGTATATGTCTGATTCTGTATATATATATCTCAAAATAGACATATATGTAGTAGTCCTACTAAAAGCAGTAACTAATATAGCACGTGCCATTGCGTGCTCATTTACATGTGAATTCCCAAAATGCATAGCTGCAGTGGAAGCAATTGATGGTGGGCGAAGATGGGGAACAACAGGGTAGTACACGTGTAACACATGTTCATGAGAAATTATTAGTAGCTACAGGTACAGAACAGAAATATGTATCATATTATTGTGTATTTTATTGATTTTACTCCGACAAACATGACATTACTGCCTATTTTAAGCATGCATCAAAGAAATTGCATGTAACGGCCTACAAACATCACTGGCACTAACACATCTATAGTTGCTTATGAAAAGGTCCATTTTTGCTTTATGTCATATACAGACAGCATAATGAGGCACACGTATCATATGTTATGTCATTGTTTTCATAACTTAAACACTGCAGATGACTACTTAGCTCATCTACCATTGTGTTAAAGCAGCTGCAATTAATATCTCATCACAGCATACACTTCAACAGAGGGGGTGGGGTTCAGCACACACACTAATTACAGCCTCATTTCACGGTCAACTTAGTTCACACCATTTGCACCTGTTTCAAGTCATTGAAAGGTGTGGCTGATTAGGCTTTTTGGGGAAGGGAATACCTTTCTTACAACCTGAATAGCACAACTGAAGTTAATCACACTCATTGGAAAGCTTAACTCTAGCTACTAAATGCCCCAACAACTCATTACTTATCAAAGCGTACGTCACACATTAGTTCACTCATATCTATAGTTGAACTACTATGAAAGACACATTATCACACACTGCATGTGTTGTCTTGTTGAGTCACAGCCACATTCAGGTGTGCCACATCTTCGATTAATGTACCACACATATCCTCTACCAAAAACAACACTTTTTGCAATATGACCACCTTCATGATAACCATTGTGAATGGTCATCTCATGATAGTTATGTACATTATGATACTGATATCACTACACAACATATGATTTTTATGTACTCATTTAATCTATTTATCCTCACGCATTACTGCAGAAACATAGTATGTTGTATGTTAGGGAACTCAAAAATTCTAAGTACACAGGCATGTACAGTGTTATTACAACTATTTATGTTCACTTTCACACACATTTTCGGTTAAGGAACTGATGTTGTTAGTTAATCATAAATACAGAACATACAATAAGTGTTTGTTCAATATTTACACATGTAAATGTAAAACTTATGTTATTGTTATATATAGTTGCCCCTGGAGGACATGTGTCACCTGAGATGGAACAAGTGTCTTCACCTGGGTCAGCCAGCTCAACACTACTAGAAGGTGAGTGTATCATTTGCTGGCCATATAATATGTGCTCTTCTATATGTTATGTTGTCATGTGCATTATTTGTTTTGCACATCTTCTTTAAATAGGATTACTTAGTGTCAGTGAAAATTAAGTGTAAGGCAACATGTATTGTGTTAGTGATGTTAATTATCATGTAGGACTTCTGAGTTTAGAGCAACTTTTCATTCATTCATATTTCATACTGAGTCCAAACATTATTCGTAAGTCAAGGTAGTTTTTAATGAGGTTATAAAACGTATGCTAACATGTTAGGTGTTACTTAGGACACAGTACAATTACATAGTAACACAGCATACATTAACATGCCATTTAATAATGTGTACATTTCTTTTTAGAACATCATGGTGATGAGGATGATGAGTATGATGAGGATGACGCCACAGAAGAGACTGAAATACAATCATGTGACCATGAAGAGGTGCCAATAGAAACTGTTGTACCGCCAAATCGTCCATCAACTTCCACATACGATGCAATTGTAGCTTCAGAGGGAAAAATAGTGGACGCAGAAAATCGTCGCCATTCAGACATGATGACAGTGCTGGAAAGGATGATTGGACTGCAGGAAGAAACAGTATCACAATTGGCACATCTCCACAGAGTCTTCATTGAAGTGCCTAAACAGTTGCAAAAAATCAACACCTCATTCGAAGCATTAGTTGTTCAGCAAACACAAGCTAATTACTGGAGAATGACTAATGTACCACAATTCAACACCTCCCAGCCAGGATCTGTTCATGCAGGTCAGTTTTCACCACATTCATCTGAGATTCATTCACCAGGCCCAAATGTTACCGGTCAAGTAGCAGACATTGCTGTGCAGGTTCCTGATGACATCCTACCGCTGCCATCTCTACAAATTCAGCAGAAGACACCTACAAAGGAGGCGACAAAAACAAAACAAGACACACATGAAACAGACCAACCATCACTTGTGCAGTGTCTACCAACTTGCTCACATGTGTCACTGGGCACAAGCCCTGTCCGTGAACAGTCACTACCCAAAAGCCCTGTAGGTGAGTCGCTGCCCAAAAGCCCTGTAGGTGAATCGCTGCCCAAAAGCCCTGTAGGTGAATCGCTGCCCAAAAGCCCTGTAGGTGAATCACTGCCCACAAGCCCTGTAGGTGAGTCACTGGCCACAAGCCCTGTAGGTGAATCACTGCCCACAAGCCCTGTAGGTGAGTCACTGGCCACAAGCCCTGTAGGTGAGTCACTGGCCACAAGCCCCGTAGGTGAACAGTCACTGGCCACAAGCCCTGCCCGTGAAGTGCCAGAGGCCACTCAAAGTGGCTCTGTTGTGCCTAAAGTTGGTGGCAAAAGAAAAAGGAAAATTCAAGAGACAACAAGCAGGCCTGTTACTCGCTCGCAAAAGGAACAAAAAAAATAAATGTTATAATTCAGAAAATATGTGTTTGGCCTTGTTTTGTTGACTTCAGATTATCTAATTACTATTGTATGTATGCTGAAGACTGTGTTGTTTCCAAACTTTCAACTATGTTCTTGTACACGTGAAGTTTTGGAAATGTTAACACTCATAATTAATTGTGTTATAAATATTTATGTTGTAATCGTCTGTTCAGTAATGGTCCACCAGGAGCAAGTTGCTAAGTTTAGAGAAGCTGCCATTGACTTTGCAGCAAAACATTGCATTTGGGTGTGTTAATTGATGTAAGAATTGCATATGCATATTAGTCACATGCAATTATTAAAACACCTAAGTAAGTGCAAACATCTTTCTTGTACGTGTACAGCAGGATTATGTGTAAATTATTACTTACCTTTGCCTTGCTTGGCCATTGTAATTTTGTCCTTTAATCAGTTGTGTGTTCGTTTCTATAACATCTCAGAATGTATAATAATATATATACACACACACACACACACACACACACTGAGTGAGTGTGAGTGTGAGTGTGTGAGTGTGTATATATATATATGTATATGTGTATATATATATGTATATATGTATATATATATATATGTATATATGTGTATATATATATATGTATATATGTGTATATGTGTATATATATATATGTATATATATATGTATATATGTGTATATATATATGTATATATGTGTATATATATATGTATATATGTGTATATATATATGTATATATGTGTATATATATATGTATATATGTGTATATATATATGTATATATGTGTATATATATATGTATATATGTGTATATATATATGTATATATGTGTATATATATATGTATATATATATGTATATATATATATATATATGTATATATGTGTGTATATATATATATATATATATATATATATATATATATATATATATATATATATATATATATAGTACTATATAAACTGGTATACACAAACTAATACACTTCATGCTTCCTTGTGAAAGCACACTATTTTAATAATACAGGCCTAATGTTTGAGAAATATCCTAAGTATGAGACTCTAACAGTATTGTGCTTAAACAAATGTTTATTACTTCATTCAATCATGTTTCTCACCATTTAAATAGGTTTCATACAAGGTATACTTAATGCCATCAATGTTGTGTGTACTCCTGCAATATAAAAAAAAAAAAAATATTATATATAAATATATATATATTTTTATAAGAGATATATTTATATATATATATATATATATATATATATATATATATATATATATATATATACACACGTATTTAAACTCATGCAGACAGGGAGTTAACCAGACTTTCACATACACACAGAAATGTAAGCGGGGAAAAAACATTTCTTTTTGCAGGTGTGTTTTTACTGATATGCCTGCCTAAGAAATATTTTCACACACTGGTCTTTGTTAGTTTTCAAAAAAACACTATGTGAACGCATTCACAGTCTAGGGATGTTTTTCACAAACGAGATAAAAGAAGGAGAAATGTTTCTCCCACAGTCCCATATCACGAACCACAACTGTTAACCCAATTAGACAAACAAATCCAATTGGCGTTTGAAATAAGGAGTCAAAGTAGTTACTTTTGTTGACCTTGACAAGGAAAAACAGGAGTTTGTTAGCCATTCAGCACATTCATTTTGATGAGCAAATAACACAGACCTGCACACAGCTTTTGTGCTACTCAGACATGGCTGATGAATTCGTTAACAATATTAATCCCCTTTTAGGGTATAAGTACATGATCTGTGAAGCCATCTTGAACAGTCGCGGACAGAAAGCAAGCACACGCCAAATCGATGATTTCATTCGAGCAAAATATCCTTATTACCAAGACCGTAAGCATGCACGGAATTTTAATTCCTCAATAAGATTCACTTTATCAAGTAATGACTTTTTTGAACGTGACCAGGATAAGCTACAACACACCTATGGTTTCTGGAAGATTGCCCCGGAAAAACAATTTCTCCTGAAAGACGGCACTTATATTGTCGTGAAAGGCATATTTATTCCTAATGGCAATAGCAATGTATCCGCTACTACTGATCCGTTTGAATCGATACGTGCTGCAATATCTGCAGCCTCCATTCCTGAAACCCACATTGTACAAGAACAAAAGTACTATGATTATGTACCAAGCCTTTCAGCTGAAATTGCATTGGAATGGGAACCGGAAGAAATGAACCTACCTCCCGACCAATTATTTGAAGAAAGCAGTGGCGATTCCTATGAGCGCATCCTGGAGGAGATATGTGCCATACTGGATTCAGCGGTTGGGTTAAGCGTGGATGAAAATGGCTTGCATTTCTGGAGCGACCAGTTGCAGCCAGGCGAAGAGTTAATTCTAGAAGAATGGTAAATATAACAATCGTTATGCGTTGACTCTGCGTTTAAATTTTTTTTTTTTTTGTAACCACCATTTTCACTTTCAATGCGTGGATACAGCGTAACATTGCAGACTGCATAACATGTAGCGATCACAAACAAATTGTTTCCTAATACAATATAGTAGGACCTGAAAGAGTAGTACACATTGCTGACGGAATAAATATACGTACTTTCCTATCCCTTTAAACATATTAGCAACATTTTACCATTACTCTAACACATACCTGTTTTGTTATCATGCAACATCTACAACATTGAAAACCGGGTCCACCACGTATGACGTGGGACCCTTGTCATGGGCCAAGGCGTCCTTAAAAAGGATTAGTGATGTAAGTCCCGCCCCCAAGCGACGTGCGCGCCTCAAAGCCTATTGGCTGTCATGTTTTGTTATAGTAACGGTAACTGCAGTGTGTGATGCGTGCGGCTCAGTGTTTGTAGGCGTACCCTGGGCGTTAGCCGAATGTTAATTGAGTGGGAGGAGTGTTAGCGTGCGTTTCACGCTGGCTTAACATGACGTCACACATATTGCATTTGCGCATTGTGTTATCGGCCGTGCTTTCTGTTCAAACACGTCTGTTTAAAAAGAATACAGATGTACTCGTTTAGAACGAATGTAGTTTCGTCTTCATTGTATTTGAAATAAAGATGTTATGTTTACTGGTATTTTCAACATGTATTGAACGCACAACGTACGCTTTGTTTTGCGCATGCGCTAACAGTTAGTGGAGCCAAGCGTGAAGTGCGTGCGCACACAAAGATGTGCGCGCACATCTTTCAGTATACAGGCAACGTTCACTTCTTATACATAGTTATGCCTGCTACAAATTTAAAGAAACATTACATACTGATGAACAGTTTTACTTCTAACATATAAGTGACTGACGTGTGTATCTACACAATCATATAGAGCTGCGTAACGCGTTGTCACGGATGCATATCTAGTAAGGTGCCATCTTTGACCATCATGTGTTTGCTGTATTTCAGAGATGTCGGGGAAGATACAATCGGATCAATGTATGATTTCAGAAGAGTCTACCTTTATATGAGATGATTGTGAGGAGGAGCCACCGACTACTATACTACATATGGAACTAATTTTATATTGCTTGCAGCGCTTATTAACAAACAATTAAAAATGTGATACCCTTATGCCTATATTGCATAAGCACTTAATTAACATAATGATGTTGCAAAAGAGTGCCTCATGAATTTTTATTGAGTGTTCTTTAATGACTACTAACATTTTATGACATGGTGTGTTTTATATATAACAACCATTCCCACTCTGCTAACACATTTGTGTATTCTAATATGTAATGGAACGTATGACTGTCGAAACTATGTAACAATAATAATAATAATATGAGCATGTTCATGTATAGGGCTGCTAGTTGTACGCAGCGATTTACAGACACATGTTTCAGCCTGAGGTCCCTGGCCCGTGGAACGTACAAATGTTTTTTTGCCGCATGAGGCACAGGGAGATAAAGTGACTTGGCCAAGGTCACAAGGAGCCCACACCGGGAATTGAACCAGACTCCCCTGCTTCAAACTATCAGTGCCAGTGTGTGTCTTTACTCACTGAGCCACTCCTTCTCCCAATGTAAAGGACACTTACAACCAAGTAGCCATTTATTTTTAAAATCTCTTGTTACATGGGTATGTAGATAAAATGGTTTGGGACTGTAGCAAATAATGTTATTGGCCAGATGTTGTGGTCCCCTACAATGCATGATGTTCTGAATATGACATCACCATCATGTTATGAAGTACGTTTCTGTGTATATTTCATTAACCTAACTAACTATAGTTTACTGTGTTTATTAATCGTTTAGAAATACATAGTATAGTCAATATGATGATATAAGCTACCATAATAAAGCTGGTGTTATCATTTGTCGGTGTTATACATGGATCCTACACCAATTGATAGAGACACAAACAGTTGTCTTAAAAAGTGTGTCTATGCTAGTGATGAATGTGCTCCCGTAAGTAAACAAATAAGTACAGTTATCCCCTTTTCTCCAACCACCTCTATATTACATGAATGGAAATTATAAGGAAACATACATAAAATGTGATGAAATGTGAGTAATCATTTTGTAATACAATGCACATGAAAGCTCAAGAGTAGCTAAATGCATATACATGATACAGAAAGTACATATATGTAACATTTGTGTTTAAACCAATATGTTGGGTTTTTAGTTCCAATAATTATAGGAAGATTGAGGTAGCCACATCTTATGAGAGATGTCAGCAAATATACATACCATGATCAGTCATACTGGAGATATACCTATAATGCAAAGGAACAATATATAAATTGCAAACATTGACATGCCATCTTCAGTACCGTAAACAACACAGCAAAGTGTGTATTTGGTGTTAAATGTACAACACCATGTATATTTCATGACATTCAAAATGTAAATCAGCCTGGTGTACACATCATATGGATGTACATGTTACACTGCACCAATAACATTGTATGTAAGCATACTAGAAGCATGAATGATTATGGGCATAATATGTGTTTTGTCTTAGCATAAGGAATAACACAATGCTACAATATTATTGCTTTGTTACCCAAGTTGTATTCACATACACACAACTAAAGTACAATTGAAGAGGGATTATATAACCTGTGCAACAATAACATACCGGTGCCACATCCCTTTGTGCACACAGCAGAGAAAAGAAAGGTGTGCAACCCATATTCATCTGTGTCCTAACAGAAGGTTATATAAAGAAACATTATTGTTAATATAACATAATTAAACTATAAAAGTAGTACTAGGAACATATGAGTTTGTACTTACAAGAAAAAAATGAATTGATGAGATTCTGTCGTGTCTGGCCACCACTGGCTGTTTGTTCATTTTCAGCAGCTACATGGGTGGGATGCTCGTCTACCAAAGCCTCAGCTAGGTCTGACTGTACATTGTGCCTGAGTGCAACATTGTGCAAAATGCAACAGGCAAGGATAATATCAGACACTTTTTGAGGCTTGTATAGAAGAGCCCCACCAGTTCTGTCCAGACACCTAAACCTTGTCTTGAGTAGGCCAAAATGTCCTCTCTATAACAGATCTTGTAGATATATGGGCTGCATTGTACCTGTCCTCTGCTTCAGTTTGAGGGTTTAGCACCGGAGTCAAGAGCCACGGCCTAATTCCGTATCCTGAGTCACCTATAATGAATGGAGCACACATAAGCTGACATTAGTGATCAAATTGTACAATGCCAACATTCCTAAATCAACATGTGTTTTGTGTTAGAACATGTAAATATGTACTCACCCAGCAGCCAACCAGGTTCAAAATGTCCCTCTTCGAACGCATGGAAGACTGAAGAGTTCCTCAGGATAGAGGAATCGTGACTGGAACCAGGGAACTTGGGTACCACATGCATTATCCTCATCGTGGCATCACATACCACCTGTACATTGAGTGAATGGTAGTGCTTCCGATTGCGGTACACATGCTCACTCTGACTAGGTGCAATCAAAGCAACATGTGTGCAATCGATTGCACCCAGCACAGATGGTATCCCTGCTATATTATAAAAGCCAGTCCTGACTTCCAGCCACTCTGTCGCCTCTGTAGGAAAATGAATATAATTCCTAGCGCGTCTATTGAGTGCATAGAGAAACTGGGTCAAGGCCCGCGAGAATGTAGATTGCGAGACCCCGCCCACTATGCCCACAGTTGTCTGGTATGACGCGGAAGCAAGATAATGTAATGAGCACAGCATTTTAACAAGCCCAGGGACTGCACGACCTCTGGCTGTGAAAAAATCTAAATCCCCCCTTATCTCCTCATAAAGAGCTAAGATTGCTGCTGAACTCAAACGATAGCGACTTACAATCTCCTCCTCACTCATCCCATCTAACAGGGTTCTCTCCCTGTACAGACGCGGACGAGGCACAAGTTGTCTCCTCTGTCTTCTCCTCTGATCTCCTGTCCCTCTACCTGTCCCTCGGCCTGTCCCTCTCCCTGTCCCTGTCGTATCCGCGTCACTGTCACTGTCCCTCGGTGTGTCCCTACCTTGCCCTATATGATTCTCTTGATCATCAAGCATGTCATAGAAAAGAATGTTCCTGCGTCTCCTAAACATTCGCAACATTTTGAAATGAGTAGCTGTGAATGAGCAGGTAATGTGCGTCCTTTAAATAGGTATGTGATGATGTCAGGTGACATAGTAAAATGCAAGGTGTTACATTAACATAATAAAGTACTTCTGTGGCAAGCTGTGTGCACTTGTTGTTCTAAGTATTTGTTGTGTGTATTCTGCAGGGAATGATGATATTTGGCAATGATGTGACGTGAAGCTTTGTACAAAGATTGCTTGCAAATAAATAGTTGCATGTGCAATGCATGTAACACTTGTGAACGCAAGAGTCAGTCATGTAATGAGACAAAAAGGCTGAGATTGACGTGGGAAAAGTTTTGTGTAACATGTGTAATTATCCATGTTATTGTGACATGTTGGCAACAATGAATAGTCGTGTGCATATGCATGCATTTGTGTAAGGAGGATAGTTGGTATAGAATGAGTTTACAAGGTGTCCCAATGATGAATTACTGTACATGTGTGTATAAGTTAGGTTGAAGTGCTTGTAATGCAACGGTTACAATGTAAACATGCAATGTGATTGAGCGTCCAATAAGTGACGTCATGAAAATAGGGAGGACCCAAAAGTATATGTAAACATGAGAAGACAGATGTACATGAACGTTTAAAGATGCGTGTCACATTACAAGCATTGTGTAATGTAAAGGAAGATGAATATACTGTGTATGTGTGACATGTGTGACATGTGTGACATCATGTAAATAATTGTCGCTGAGTTGAGTAAAATGTGTGATATGATGTGAGGTTCTCCTTTAAGAGTGTAGTATAGTATTTTCCCTTGCCACATCATCACATGATGAGTAATGTGACCCGCAAATGCTGAAAACATGTAAAAGTCGAATGTTATGCAAATAAGACACGTCAGCTGTGACACAATGCAGGGAATGCCCCCACACTGTAATGCAAATCCCCCTTGTATTGTGAGCAATGAAACGTAAACAGTACTATACTGTTATACGTCCCCGCTCCATTGACTTCCATTGATGTACAGAAGATTTTTTTTTTCTAAGTGCCGTTCCGGCAGCCTTAGCGATCGTTCTCCCGTCCAAAATGCCAACTTTAGTTGGCGGGAGAAATCGGCCATAACATCTCAATTTCGTAGTGCCGATCAGCCCCGATAAGCTGTTTTTTTTTGTTGAATCCAGCCGATTTAAAAAAGTGGCGATCAGTGTCGAAAACAGGCTTATCGGCAGGCGACTGGCCATAACCAAATTATCGGCTCCGAAACCTGGCGATATGAAGCACTTATCGGCGCTTACTGAATCTCAAACCCAATTTTGGCTATAACATGGCCATATTTCCCTTATCAACGCTTACTGCATGAGGCCCATAGTCTGCCTTGGCAAAACGTTTTTCAAAGAAGAGATTATGGGAAAAAGAAAATGCAAAACAATTTGTAACTGCATTTTGGATATTTTCAGACATGTCTACTTAAGATGATGTGCAGGCGTGGGGTAGGGATACTGTGATGACAGAAAAAAGTGATATGGAAAGCTTAATGTATGAGCGAACAGGACCCACAGCCTTGAAAGTTTGAATTTCTTCGTGATGGGCAAACCGTGAGTGATAATGTCTTTCCTGCATGTGTGCAAAGTGACAGATTGATAAAAGATTTCCTGATTTTTCTTTTTCTGACAAATTCACACAAATGGATTTGACAGTGTTCTCTCAAGGTTTAGATATTAATGAGACCTCAGAAGAGCCTAATTATAATTGCTTCTAGTACGATAATATGTGACAAAGCATGTATCCCTACAGTATGTTATCATAGGGCTGGCAACATGTCTACATCTATATAAATTCTATGTAATTCTATATGTATAAATTCTATGCAGTATTTAAAAGATAAATACTTTCATAAAAAGTGCTAAAACAGCCAAACCATAATATTAGATATACTGTATTGTGAAATGATTTATTAGTACTAATAATCAACTGCCCAATTTCAAAGACTTCTTAAACTGGTAACATTAAAGAGGGTTAAGAATATTGTTTTCAATTGTTATAGAAAGCTCAAACACTACTTATATTTGCTGTAATTGACTGGAGTGCTGTGGAGTTGTGAACAAAAAAAAGTTAAAGCAGGAAACACAAGATCAACGAATATCCAAATTCACTAAAACCCAATATTATTAACCTTTCCTTACTACTTATATCTTGCGTAGACACAACAAAATGTGGAGCTCGCTCGACCTCAGTAATGTATGTGAGGCAGTGCATAACATTAAAGATAATCATGCCATGGCTATCCGATGGATATCGAAGCGTGTATTATCCCCCATCACTAGAACACTGTAATGAAGGTTTCGAGGGAATACAATTGGGGCCTATCCTGGACTATCATTTCCTTCACCTGGGAGTTTGCTTGTCCTTAATGTTCTATGTACTTATAGAAGAAAAAAGTGAATTGCGCTCTAAAAAATGTGTTAATGTGCTCTTAGTGATATTGATAATACAAATAAGATAACCTGTTTACAATATGAGAGGTTTATGCTGCTGCGCTCGTGGTACCGCTCCACAACCAAACTAATGCAAAAACAAAGAAAGAGACAGCGCAAAAAACCTCATTGTGCAATATTTAAACAAAATTGTATTGGTAAACTGGTGAGTATCACACGTACATCAATATAGTTAGATTTAAGCAGAACATGTTATGGACATGTTACCAATCTGTGCTCAGGGTACAGGACTTCTAGGTTAGCTGGCTTCTCACAGGTCTCGTGGAACAGCATGCAGGGTACAGCAGTCGTCACCGCAGGGGAACTGCCACTCCAGATGAAGAGAACACTCCGATACCGAGTGTTACGGTGGAAAGTCCTATCAACTGTATCCAGCCCTCTGCACACCAGCTTCAAAACGCCACACGGGGCGGAGGATGATTCGGCTATGTATGCCGCTGCAGGGAACCTCACCGTCAGCCGCTTGCTCGGAGAACGCTAGACGCACATCTGTGACGTCATCGGGCGGCGTCAGCGTCGTGCGCGAGTGAGTCACTGCTTGAGGAAGCTGGAAGTCCCAAGAATGTCCCGTATAGTGCCCGCTTGGAGTCGCGAGCAATTAGACAATGTATTAGACAATGTATTAAAACATCCAGTAATAGGAATAAATGAATGCGCCCTCAGTCCAACGCGTTTCGTGTTTACAACACTTCGTCAGGGAATGGAGGATTAATTCATGGGGGCGCTTCATATACCCACAGATCTCTTATGATTGGCTGCTTATCAGAAAGTCCAGCCTCTCATGTGGGAGGTACAATAAAACACAAGTGTTTCTAAGCAAACATAATTTTACATAAAATACACACAATATATTTATTAATCAAACAAAAAACTTTCTGGCGATGTTGCTAGAAATATAAAAAAACATATATTAGTACATAAATAACTCCTATCCTTGGGATAGATCCTTGGGATAGATGGTGTACGAGTTACCCCAATATCATTATTGATATCTCTAGCCTTATCTCGAGTCACCCTGCTCTTGACATTACGTGTATTACACGTCTATAGACTGCCAGTATCCACGACGCGGCTATCGTTTTACGACCGCCCTTGCCTAACGGAGTGCCACAAAGTGTCACAAAGCGCCATGGAGAAACAGTGCTGTAAGCCAGATAGTGTTCATTCCAGCCCCGGTATCCTAACCGGTCTCTACAAAGATCGGTTACCTGACGGAGGATTGATAGACGCCAGAGGGAAATCCCCTGATGCTGGAATAAGAACTACCATACAGATTCGATACTCCTATCTGACGGTTCAGCTGTTCCTGTGGGTGTTGCGAGTACGTGTTCTCCTGCTGCAGGTGACGTGCGGTGCCGGGTAACATATGCCTGAGTGCATAAAATGCCAGACTAATTTTGATCTGATGTACGCAGATATTTTACTTTTTGTATTTTAATATATTTTGATCATACTTCACTATGCGTTTGCGCTGTTGTTTTTTTGTTTCACTGTCCTAGGGATGCTGACTCACTCTGTCTGATACAGCAGCAGATGCCAATCCTTTCAACTAGAGGTTGTTGTGCATATACTATATCACATAGGTGTTTAACTATTTGGGTGTAATATATATTACTTTGATATTAGAGAGTATTATTAGTAGCGCACTGTAATTTTTTCTTTTTTCTTATCACTCAAGTGAATGCCCCTGTGGCTTATTTTTTAGGGAATCGTATAATATTGCATGTGCCAAGATGAACGTTATTTACTGTATATTTTTTAGTATGTAAATTCCACTTTTAGCACATACTGCAAAGGACACATTGATGATAATTTGCAACAAAAGGTGTGCAAATGGGGAAAGTCAGACAAAATGTCACTTTTGCTTGTCAATCACAGTATTTGTTTTTTTAATTTTTCCTAATCTTGCTACCATAGGTTTGTGTGATGTTTTGAGTGAGAGCTTTTTCATTGTACCGGTACATCATTATTACACGGTACAGAACGTATTATGTATTTTTAAATACTCACATGGTGCAATAAGGAAAATGAAGAATGGTGAATAAGGAGCAAATGTGGATTGTTATTTTAATAATTCAATGTTGCAGCATTCTGATAAAAGAATGAAGCCTGCTACATCTGTATCTGCATGGCTGAAAATCACCTGGGACAGTGCTCGCACTTGGAAACACTCTGTGGAGCTTGTGGACAATTTATTTTGTTCTTTTGATGTTTTCCACTACCTGTGTCACATAGCCTAAACACAGCAATGTCACCAATAAGCTGGCTAATGGGTGTTGGGATGAGTACGTTTTTGAAGATGCCTGGTAGGGATACAGTAAAATGGCACCTGTTTTAATTTGTGTGGGGTGTATGCTTTTTTTTGTATAATTATTAAGGCATACTGTGTAAAGCAGTGTATGCAAACACATTTTAAATCATGTTGTACTTTTAATATTTTTTGTCAATTAAATAATATTAATGTAGTATATATTTTTGCATGTGTAAATAACCTTCTTGTTTCTAGGCATTTTCTTTATACAAGAGAACATATAAGAACTTATTAAACTATTATAAACATATAAAAATGTGCATTATCGTAACACCAATATGGTTGCCTCAAACAGGAATTAGATTACTTGCTAGTGGTGATTGTGATACCCATTACTTGGCTAACATGAAAACAATACATAGTTGTTGTTTTGCATGAGCTTCTGCATCTATTCCCAGATGTCATCTTTTGGACAATATGGAAACGTTATATGTAATAAGTTAAAATAAAACCTCCTGACTTGAATAGCAAATTTGTTCAGCAGTGAAGGATAGAAGACTTCTTATGTCTGCTTTCAGTATCTCCAGACTAGTCAGGAGATAAAGATGCATGTCACGTTTCGTCTTTAGGGATAACTGCTTTTACTGATGCATAGAAGAGAGCCTAAAGATGCGAGACAGGAGAAAAAGAAGGGGGTGAAGAATATTAGAAACAGGGGGGAAAAAAGAATATTGAAGTATGAGAAAGACAAAGGAGTTGGGTTTGTGGTGGGTTAATCCATCTTTTTTTTTTAGACCTGTTTACCATGTAATATAATTCTTAACTCAAATTTACAACTAATCAGTAAATTATGTCAACTCGCTGAGACTTTTACTGGCTATAAAGCATTTAAAGGCTGTAACTAAACACAAAAATTACCAACTGGGTCCATAAAAAGAAAGGAATTTAAGAGTCTTCAGCAAGTCAATAGAAGCCATATTTTAATTTACCTACTGCTATTTCATTTCAAGGAAAGAGTCACAACGACCCAACTCAGCATGATATCCTCTCAGTAGAGGTTTTGTGTTGCTCTACCTCTGTTTTCTTTTTTTGATGCTTAAAAGGGCAATCCCTCTTAGGACCAAAATGAACTAATGGCAGTGACATGTTTAAGAGGTGACATCTGGGTGACTAATGATTTTTCTACTCAAATCTACTGGGAGTATTTTTTTACCACTCAACCACTCAACTCCATGAGTTCTTATAAGTAGAATACAAATAAAGTATTGCGAGTATTCTTGTTGATTTGGTAACCAGTAGAAGTGCCGCTACTGAAGTAATAACTCAATTAAACCTCTAACATTTTGAAGCAATGTCACATCTGCATATCGGTTATTGCTGTATCCCACCAGACCATGGATTTAAAATGAAGAAATACGCAGTTGGGATTGCATTAGCACTTTAATTCTTGATGGTATTGGGTCATCAGATATATCTCTAATCTAAATAAGTATCCCTGTAGCAATTTGTGTTGCAAACATTAATAACAAACCTTAAAGCAACTTACGCTTAATGATAGGATAAAGAATGTGTTCACTTTTGACAGCATCGTGATATTGTGACAGCAGAATTGCTTAATTGTAGCAGCAGAAACATTACATTTTGAAAAGCTTGAACAGAAGCAACAGAAGACGTTGGCTTTTCTCTGTGTTTTTACAGTAGGTGAAACACCCTTCATCTTTAGTCCAACCTGTTGTCTCTTTCTGTAGTATAACATCAATGTTAGGTAGGGTTACGCATTACAATAGCATAATTGGATAGCAGGGTGTTTATAGGAAGTGACCATTTTTTCCTTTTGTCTTCGTCACTTCCACATATTGAAAGGTTTCTATGTGAGTTCCTATACCACTATTTTTTTTGGAACATATTTTTATACACATTATAGAATCACATCATAATTTTATAGTGTTAATACACATTGATACCTGGAGAGTTTGCGCTCCATAATTCACGACTGCATACTTTTGGATGGAGAAGGAGACCGTTTGTCACATGTAAATATCTAGATTACTTGCTATCTATAAGTGATATTCTGTTTCCGCTTTTTTAATGTTCTAGTTACCTCCAGCTTTGTCTGTATAGCACTAACTAGCATGTAGATTTTTAGGTTCTCTATTAGGCAATACACAATTTACATTAAGGTTGTGGAATGAAAGAGCTAGCTCTTAATGGAGTAGGAGGGATTAATAATGATACACTTTTCAATTGGATTGCAGGTGTACTGCTGCGGCAGCTTTTATTCTAACAAATCACAGTTTTTTACCTGGCTTGTTCCTGGAATGCGACGCTGTTCACCTGGCGCATGCCGCGTTCATCTTGCGTTCCCAGCCACGGGTCATGCCCGGCTGATGCGTTTATTGATAATGGTTCGGATTTTAATAGGCTGCAATGCTTCGCGTGTCCGCCAGATGGCAGAAATTCATGAATTGTAATGCGCCGAATCAGTAATGTGTCGGCTTGCAGGTGTTTCGTTTAAAAAGATACTGTACCACAGTGTGCTATTGTAACTTGGCCTTGGCCTTGAGACTGAAGGAAGAGGTTGCAAAAATGTATCAATTTAGGCTTTTCATATTAAAGAAAGACAAAGACCAGTTTCAGTTACAGTATTCTCCAGAGACCAACCCGCCATGAGTATTCAAGTGCAGCCCGCTTTCCAAAAACCCGACAGAAGTTACGCGTATTTGATATGTGCCGCGATTAATGCAACAGATGATAAGATGGCAACAGTTGCTCAAATTTATCAGTATTTTATCGAAAACTATGACTTTTACAAATTTTCGCCAACTCTTCATACATGGAAGCGTGCAGTAAGGTAAAGGTTATGTAGCGATCCCTGTTTTTATCGTATTGAGCCCCAATTTGTTGGAGGGTATTGGTGTGTATCACCGGATTTTTTCCGTATCTATGATCATGGAGGCGGCAAAAGGCGAAGGGTCGTGTTAAAACCAACTAAGAAGCGACAGTCGCTGCCAAGCAATGCACCAGCACCAGCACCAGCACCGGCTTCCAATGACGGTCCCACCATCAGTGACAACCCTGAGCCTGAGTCAGATTTCGCGTGCAGTTTTGATGAAGCTTTCATGTACCTAAGCAATTTCCAGCCTCACCAGCTGACTACAGGTGGACTAATCCCGCTGCAAACAATCAACGTTGATGATCAAGAACGCTGGACTGGCAGTGGACCGGCGCCAGCTGAATGGGAAATTCTATGGTGAGTACTGTATTGTTGCCGTATTATTTTGATGCGTCTGGCTGGGTACATCTTTAGGGGGCTGACCATTACTGTACATTAAAACTTTTCTTTTTGTTTTTCATCAGAAAAGAAAATGGCTAATAGGGGGATTTCGATGGATAATATTGTACTGTATGCTGATGTTTTCCGGCCGTACAGTATACTGTGTAATAAACCCGAATAAATAAAACTATGCATTTATTCTACATGTTCAGTATCGTTTCATTATGTGTCTTCTACAGTATACTGTACAGTGGTATACAGTGGCTAACATCTATGGGCAAAATGAATTTTATTCCTAGGTGCCCTAGAACAGAAGTTCCCACGCCAATTGGCCGTGAACTTGACCGAGGCCCTAAGTAGTTCCCACGCCAATTGCGCGAATATAATTTAAAATAATCCGTTCTGTGGGTCTGAGCGGGTTGAAATTCGCCTGGTTCTCATGCGGAAGGACCATTGCCATAGTGGCAAAATATCAGCCTTCCACGACCCACGGAACCGGAGATACCAAAAGACAGTTTTAAAAGCACATTATTGATTGACACTTGGCTAGGGAGGGATTAAAAACACAATGACAACAGTAACTGCAGAAAATGAGCAACGCGTTGTTGTGAGTTTTTTTACACAGGACATGCACGACTCCAGTCCCTGAGGGCCGCAAACAGGCACGTTTTTCAAGGTTGCCCTGAAAATCTGCCCTGTTTGCTGCCCTCTAGTACTGTACTGGTGCAATCTCAACCCGCTCAGACCCACAGAACGGATTATTTTAAATTATATTTATATATTTTTATTTTAAAGATATTAAAGAATGTACTGTATTGTATTTAAAACATGTGACTATAAACCATACTGACTGACAAATGTTTTCACACATGTACTGTACTGTAGCAGTAAACCATACACCTGTTGATGGTTAGAATTGCTGTGCACTTTAAATGTTTCAACATTGTACAGTATTTGTAAATAAATGTTTTTGTACTGACTCCACCAATAAAAGAACATGTTGAATTGCCTCACATTGTTTCCATTTGCTCCTTTGACAGTGTAACAAATGTAGAGGCTTGCTGCACTGTTTTTTTACTGCTTGACCGCAAAGTCGCAAGATCATCAACATTGTAAAAAAAGAGCAATGAGTGCGCAATTGGCGTGGGAACTAGGTCAATTGGCGTGGGAACTTCTGTTCTAGGGCACCTAGAGATAAAATTCATTTTGCCCCTAGATGTTAGGAACCCCCTCACTTCACCCCAACAGGGTCCGAGCAGTAATGGCGGCGAGAAAGGGTCACACCGGTGAGGAGGGTCCTACCATTGAGCGTAATGGCGGAGAAAGCTTTGATCCGGCTAAGTCAGAATGAACAGAAACCTGGAACCCACAACTCCGGTTCTGTTCAACCTAGAGGGCTCAGATTCGGTCACCATGTAGTCCTAGTTGCGGCAGGATTGCATGGCAAATTGCGACCCTCTCGTGGCAACAGAACGGAGTCAGGGTAATGTTAAAGTTCAGGTTTCTGCCATTGACTTGCATGGCAGAAAAAAAGCCACTTTGGTAATGTGCTTTTAAACTGTCTTTTGGTATCTCCGGTTCCGGGGGTCGTGCAAGGCTGATATTTTGCCACTATGGCAAGGGTCCTTCCGCATGAGGACCAGGCGAATTTCAACCCGCTCAGACCCACAGAACAGATTATTTTAAATTATATTCGTGCAATTGGCGTGGGAACTACTTAGGGCCTCTGTCAAGTTCACGGCCAATTGGCGTGGGAACTTCTGTTCTAGGGTACCTAGAAATAAAATTCATTTTGCCCCCAGATGTTAGGAACCCCCTCACTACACCCCAACAGGGTCCGAGCATGTACAGTACTGTACTTTAAAATAAATTAAATATGCAATATTACTATTACTGCGCGCGCACGCACAGACTGTGTACTGATGTAGGTTGAAACGCGAAGGTATTAGACTTCAAAGACAACAGCTCGCAAACGCCCCCATGAGTTTTTACACGGCATTGCAGAATTGCAGACAGCGGGAATAAAATGCTTAAATCACGGGCGCGAAAATAACGTAATACACTCCGGGCGAAAACGACACAAAACCGCACATAACCGGGATAATCTTAAATTCGCGGAGCTAGCCGAGTTAGAATAAAGTTGGTCGCCACTGTATTTAAAATAATCAAACAAAAAAATACAATGTCACTATGTCAGTCAATAACGCTTCATTAATGAGAACTGCAGACTCCTGTACCAAATTGGTATGTATAGATTGAAAAAGTTCAAGAGATGGAGTTGGCTTCATAGGAGAGTAGTATATTTTACTCTGGATTCTGATTAAGTAACTTTTGAGGTCTAGAAAGTTTATTCATGTATGTACTCAATGAATTGGGATCTTCTGTGCTAGGGGGGGAATGCTAAAAAGGTTGGAGGAGATTTTAAACTAGGATGGAGGGGGTGGGGAATGAAACAGATAATGAACTAAATGGAATAGATGAGGATACAAGGTGGTATGGAGGTAGAATGGGGGCAAGTGCAAGTTTGACAAGCAGTGAGACACCCATAGTAAATACAGATAATACTAGAAAACTTCTAAAGACTAAACAAAGTGGGCGCAGAAAGGAAGGAGCAGATAAGATAATAGTACAGGCTTAAAAAAAACTGAAAAGCATGCTTGCTAATGCAAGAAGCCTGACAGATAAACTGGGGGAGCTTGAACTAATAGCTGCAAGGGAGCAGTATGATATCATAGGCATTACTGAAACATGGTGGGATGAAACTCATGACTGGACAGTTAATTTAGAGGGTTATTCTCTTTTTCGGAAGGATCGAACAAATAGAAGGGGAGGTGGAGTATGTTTATATGTTAAACCGGATCTAAAACCTATTAGAAGGGATGATGTCTATGAAGGGAATGATGAAAATGTAGAGACTTTGTGGATAGAAATTAGCAGTGGAGGTAAAAGTATAAAGAAAATGTTTGTGGGAATATGCTATAAACCCCCAAATATCTGTGAGATTGAGGAAGCTAAAATACTTTTGCTAATGGAGAAGGCCTCAAAACTGGGTCATGTTTGCATAATGGGGGATTTTAATTATCCAGACATAGACTGGGGCAATGAGATTAGCGTTACAACAAAAGGGAACAGGTTTTTGGGGGTGCTTAAAGACAATTATATGACCCAAATTTTTGAGGAACCAACCAGGAGAGGGGCATAATAAGTAGTAGAAGTAATAACAAATATTCAAGTCCTGGAACATTTGGGTAACAGTGATCATAACAGGGTCTCGTTTGAAATAAATTATCAAAAAACAGATTACTTGGGTTCAACAAAGACCTTCAACTTTGGAAAGGCTGATTTTAATAAACTGAGGTCTAATCTAGTAGTAATACAATGGGATGATGTTTTTGCAGGGAAAAATGTAGAAGATAAATTGTCAGTCTTTAAAATATTGTTAGAAAAGCACTCATCAGTGTATACACTGGCGACACACTTAATCGCAGTGCGGCCAGATCCGCAAGCCGGGAGATTTCCCGGCTTGCTAGTGGCCGCCCCTCGGCGTGCCGCGCGTCACCGACGCGCGGTCACGCGTCTTCGGGAGCCTGCGCCCCCTGCACGCGCGTCCAGGGCTCCCCGAGGGAGCCCTGGTGTCCCGCGATGTGGGGGACGGCGGCAGGGGGTTCCGGGGGACCCGGCGGACCCGGCAGCGGTAGGGAGAGCGCCCCGATCGGAGGGCGCTCTTCCGCTGCTTCGGCGCGCGCCCGTCACCCTCCGGCGCGCGCCAGGCTACTGCTGCGGCCAAGAACGGGCAAATGCTCGAATAAACTTGGCCGCAGCAGTACCCTTGGGTAATAAGTATAAAAGAAATAAGTCAAAACCAATGTGGCTAAATAAACAGGTAGGGGAGGAAATGGACAAGAAGAGGAAGGCGTTTAGATTCTTTAAGTCAGAAGGGACAGAGACATCGTATCAGAATTATAAGGAATGTAACAAAAATTGCAAAAGGGCAATCAAATTAGCAAAAATGGATAATGAAAAAAGGATTGCAATAGAAAGTAAGGTCAACCCTACAAAATTCTTTAAGTACCTTAATAACAAAAAAATGAGAAAAGAAAATATAGGACCCTTTCAGTGTGAGATGGGTAGGCAGATTATTGGAGACAAGGAAAAAGCAGAGGTATTAAACAAATTATTTGCCTCTGTGTTTACCAGGGAAGAATCAAGTTCAATAGTAGTGCCGCAGGAGGAAACCACAACCTCCATATTAATGAACAATTGGTTAACTGAGGAAGAAGTTCATAAGCGACTTGAAAAAATTAAAGTTAATAAGGCACCAGGCCCCGATGGCATACATCCAAAAGTTCTCAAGGAGTTAAGCTCAGTAATAGCAAAACCATTATATTTAATATTCAAGGACTCCATTTCCACAGGCTCAGTACCACAAGATTGGCGTTAAGCAGATGTGGTGCCTATATTTAAAAAGGGAGCTAGATCACACCCGGGGAATTACAGACCTGTAAGCCTGACTTCAATAGTAGGGAAACTACTTGAAGGTTTAATACGGGATAATAGTCAGGAATACCTAATGGAAAACAAAATTATTAGTACACTGGCGACACACTTTATTCGAGCTCGGCTAGTCCCACGAATTCGGGTATACCCGGGTGTATTGAGGTTTGTGACTGTTTTCTGCCCGAGTGCATTGGGTTATTTTCCAGGCAGGGATTGAAGCATTTTATTCCCGCTGGCTGCAATACTGCACAGTATATATATATATACTGCATTACAATTCATGAATTTATGCCATGTGGTAGACACGCGAAGCATTGCAGCCTATTAAATCCTAATCATTATCATTTAGCAGATCAGCCGCCCGTCAGCCAGGCATGAACCCAGGCTGGGAAGGCAAACGCAACGGGGCTTGTCAGAGGTGAGGAGCGGCGCATTCCAGGTATCTGCCAGGTACATACTGGGTATTTGCTCGAATAAAGTGTGTCGGTGCAGTAATAGTCAGCATGGATTTATGAAGGATAGATCTTGCCAAACTAACCTTATTTGTTTCTTTGAGGAGGTAAGTAGGAATTTAGACCAGGGTAATGCAGTTGATGTGGTCTACTTAGATTTTGCAAAGGCTTTTGATACGGTTTCACACAGGAGGTTGGTGTACAAAATAAAGAAAATTGGACTCAGTAATAATATATGCACCTGGATTGAAAACTGGTTAAAGGACAGACAACAGAGGGTTGTCATAAATGGAACTTTTTCAGGTTGGGCTAAAGTCGTGAGTGGAGTACCTCAGGGATCGGTACTGGGACCCTTGCTTTTTAACTTGTTTATTAATGACTTTGAGGTTGGGATCGAGAGCAAAGTCTCCATCTTTGCTGATAATACTAAATTGTGTAAGGTAATAGAATCAGAGCAGGATGTAATTTCTCTTCAGAAGGACTTGGAGAGACTGGAAACATGGGCAGGTAAATGGCAGATGAGGTTTAATACAGATAAATGTAAGGTTATGCATTTGGGATACAAGAATAAAAAGGCGACTTACAAATTAAATGGAGATATATTGGGGGAATCCTTGATGGAGAAGGATTTAGGAGTGCTTGTAGACAGCAGGCTTAGCAATAGTGCCCAATGTCATGCAGTAGCTGCAAAGGCAAACAAGATCTTATCTTGCATCAAACAGGCAATGGATGGAAGGGAAGTAAACATAATTATGCCCCTTTACAAAGCATTAGTAAGACCACACCTTGAATATGGAGTACAATTTTGGGCACCAATCCTAAGAAAAGACATTCTGGAACTAGAGAGAGTGCAGAGAAGAGCCACGGGTGTGAGGCAGCAGGAGGGTGGAGGGGAGGCAGTGGTGCGGGTGGATGCATATGAGCGATGTGTGTGAGCGATATAGCCGGGAGTGAGGCCTCTCTATCTCCTCCTGGGTCTCCCGGTGCTGCCACCTCTCCACACTCGCAGACCCGGGGGCCATGATGACAGCGCGCCGGGGAGGTGCAGGGTCTGGCAGGGACATGATGAGGGCGGTGCCCCTGTCTGCCGGTGAGTACTGCCGTGGTGTCTTTCTGTGTTTTTGGGTTGCGGCGGACCCCCCCACGGAGCTGCAGTGGGCAGTGGCAGCCTGCGAAATGGACACGGGGTGGGGGAGAAGAGGAGAGCTAACGGCTGCCATACAGACTTGCCTCCCTCCCATAGCCCCAGACAGCTACCCTCCTGTGTGGTGTGAGTGGGTTAGAGCGCACCGGCCAATGAGAGCCGTGGGGGTGGGACACACTGTGGGGGGGGGGGGAGCGAGACACACCGGCCAATGAGAGATGTGGGTCCAGAAATAATTTGACTCTGATACATTTTTTGTTATTTTAGCTGTGTACCAAAATAAATTCAGTTAAATAATGAATATGGGCTTAAAGTGCAGTCTATCAGCTTTAATTTGAGGATATTGGAGGAAGAGTTTAGGAATTACATCTCTTTAATATGTAGCCCCCTCTTTTCAAGGGACCAAAGTAATTGGACAATTGACTCAAAAGCTTTTTCATGGACAGGTGTGGGCGATTCCTTCATTATTTTTTCATCAATTAAGCAGGTAGAAGGTCTGGAGTTGGTTCCTGATGTGGCATTCGCATTTGGAAGCTGTTGCTGTGAACCCACAACATGTGGTCAAAGGAGCTCTCAATGCAAGTGAAACAGGGAATCCTTAGGCTGAAAAAAAAAATCCATCAGAGAGGTAGAAGGAACATTAGGAGTGGCCAAATCAACAGTTTGGTACATTCTGAGAAAAAAAAGAACGCACTGGTAAGCTCTGCAACACAAAAAGGCCTGGACGTCCACGGAAGACAACAGTGGTGGATGATCAGAGGATCCTTTCCATGGTAAAGAAAAACCCCTTCACAACATCCAGCACAGCGAAGAACACTCTCCAGGAGGTAGGCATATCATTATCCAAGTCTACTATAAAGAGAAGACTTCACGAGAGCAAATACAGAGGGTTCACCACAAGGTGCAAACCATTCATAAGCCTCAAGAATAGAAAGCAAAACATACAGGACTCCTATAAGCTCATGTTGAACCCCCAAAATAACCACAACATATAAATATGCGTATAAGTGTCAAAGAGGAGTGCTACTGAGCATGGCAATATATAGTTAAAACCAGAGACAGAACATGAAACACAGACAGAGCCCAGTGCTTTATCCAATGACACAGATACACGGTACAGTGCCTATATATATATATATATATATATATATATATATATATATATATATATATATATATATATATATATATATATATACAGTGTTCGACAAATCACCCAAAAATCTACTCGCCCAACCAAAAAATCTACTCGCCACCTAGTCCCGCCCCCAACCCCGCCCCTAGTCCCGCCCCCAACCCTAGTCCCGCCCCAACTCCACTTTAAAATAAAATATATAAGTAAAATACATTTAATAAATTCCTAGTCAGAACAACATTCGTTTTTGACATAAATGTATTTATTGTATTACATTATACTACAATTAGTCCTTGTTACGTGTGTGTGTGTGCGTAAATGTCGGATCTAGAAATAAAAGCCCGGTGTGAATGACTAGTTTCCTAAACCCCTTAACCAGTGTCTGGACGTCCCCGCTTCACAATATCTAAAGCAGCAATTCCGCCTGGGATCTTACCTGATCCGCAGTCCCTCAATGTCCAGGTACCCTCATTCCCGCAATGTTATACATTGGAGGGGATGTGTTCCCTACCTATCTTCTGGGTTAGGGGGGGTTCCGATGTCTTCCGTGTGAAGCTTGAGTCAGATCTGGAAGAAAGCAGTATAGGTTATTTCGGTGAAGTATAGGGCAAGTAAGATATATAGGGTAAATAAGAGATCCATAGTGTGGGGGGGAGAGAGAGAGAGTGTGGGGGAGAGAGAGAGAGAGAGAGTGGGGGAGAGAGAGAGTGTGGGGGAGAGAGAGAGAGAGTGTGGGGGAGAGAGAGAGAGTGTGGGGGGGAGAGAGAGAGAGAGTGGGGGGGGGAGAGACAGTGTGGGGGGGGGGAGAGAGAGAGTGGTGGGGAGAGAGAGTGGGGAGAGAGAGAGAGGGAGAGAGAGAGAGAGTGTGGGGGAGAGAGAGAGAGAGTGTGGGGGAGAGAGAAGTGTGGGGGAGAGAGAGAGTGTGGGGGAGAGAGAGAGAGAGTGTGTGGGGGAGAGAGAGAGTGTGTGGGGGAGAGAGAGAGTGTGGGGGGGATAAACAGTGGGTGACACTCTCAGGACGAGCTCACCACAAACGAGACGGGACCACGGTGCTGAGGTGGGATAGGATATAACGCCACCCACAGCCACGAGGGCACGTCTTGAGATTAGAGTAGTCTGGGAGTCCGAGTCGGGGCAGAAGAAGTACGGATGGTAGAGGGTGCTGTTAGCCAAGTCCGAGGTTAGAGAGAGAGACGTAATCGTTTACCTTTGCCGGGTTCGGGGTGCCAGAGGTGCGGAGAGTCGTATTGCCGTATGCCAAGTTCGGGATGCCAGAGGTGCGGAGAGTCGTATTGCCGTATGCCAAGTTCGGGATGTCAGAGGTGCGGAATGTCATAGAGGAAGCCGGTTCGGTACACGAGGAAGACTGCAAAACAAGACAGGACAAGACAGGACTAGGGAGGCAGAGAGTGATGAGAACAACTGGTTCTATGCTCAGCCGACGAGTCAATGAAGCTGCAGGGTATATATAGGTAAGAGGGTCCAATGGCAGAGTAGCAAGGTGGGGGTGTGTGGATGGGCCAGGCTGAGACAGGGATAGGTCCAAATGAGTTCCTGGAGGAGGGGCTATAGATCCTAGAAGCATTGGTACATTGGATTATAGCATTAAAAAGAGGAGATGTGCTTTAAGAGGCTGGAGCGCCTCCGTGTGGCCGCGCCTCCGTGTGGCTGCACCTGAGGACGCGTGACCGGGCACATGCCCAGACCCGGCACATGAAGGGGGACGCTGACGTGCGCGCCCACGCCTAGGCAAGATGTCGATCAGCGTCCTGGAGGAAGGATCTCCGCGAGGCGTGGGAGGACCCGGCAGCACGGCAGGTAAGTGTGGAGCACGCCGAGGGCGGTGTGACTCCCGGGTCCTTACAGACACACAGAGGGTGGGTGATACACAGACTGTGGGGGTGACTGACTGGTGGGGGGTGACACACTGGGGGGGTGACTGAGGGGGGGGTGACTGACTGGGGGGGTGACTGACTGGGGGGGAGGTGACTGACTGGCGGGGGAGGTGACTGACTGGGGGGGGGGTGACTGATGGGGGGGTGACTGACTGGGGAGGGGGTGACTGACTGGGGGGGAGGTGACTGACTGGGGGGGTGACTGACTGGGGGGGTGACAGACTGGGGGGGGGGGTGACTGACTGGGGGGGTGGTGACTGACTGGGGGGGGTGACTGACTGGGGGGGGTGACTGACTGGGGGGGTGACTGACTGGGGGGGGTGACTGACTGGGGGGGGTGACTGACTGTGGTGGTGACTTACTGGGGGGGGATGACTGACTGGGGGGTGACTGACTGGGGGGGTGACTGACTGGGGGGGGGCTGACCGACTGGGGGGGTTGACTGACTGGGGGGGTGACTGACTGGGGGGGTGACTGACTGGGGGGGTGACTGACTGGAGGGGTGACTGATTGGGGGGGAGAGGTTTCTGATTGGGGGGGAGAGGTTACTGATTAGGGGGGAGAGGTTACTGATTGGGGGGGAGAGGTTACTGATTGGGGGGGAGAGGTTACTGATTGGAGTGGAGGTTACTGATTGGGGGGGAGGTTACTGATTGGGGGGGTACCTCTGGTGTCACACACATACACATACTCCCATACACACTCATACACACACACATACACACACACATTCTCCCACACACACACACATACACATTCTCCCACACACACACACACAGGGGAGGAAAGGCCGCGACCAGCACCGCACTCCTCCCCCACCCACCCGCGCCCATCTCCCGCTCGTGGTCGGGGCAGGCCGACACCCCCCCCCAATCAGCAGGGTGGGTGGGAGGCACGTGGCGAGGTATCCCCCACCGGGCGCCCCAGGGGACAGTCAGCCCCGCCATGGCCGCCACTGCCCAGCTCCCCTCGCCGGCATGTTGTCACAGTGCGCGGCCAAGTAGCTTTGCAGACTGATTCTTCCCCCCAGCCCACGCGGCATGAAGCTCGTGGGGGGGAGGGGCAGGCAGACATCCCCCCCCCCACCTCATGCGGCGGCTGCGCCATCATGAAGCTAGCTGGTGCATGGGAGGCACGTGGTGAGGGGTGAGGGCCGAGGCCCCCCCCCCGCACGCCAACCGGGCTGCAGCAGTGGGGGCCTCTGCCCCGGGCAGCGATCGGTGGATCGAGGAGAAGGGGACTGGAGCAGGGGACAGGAGCAGGGAACAGGAGGAGGGGAAGGGAACAGGAGCAGGGGACAGTAACAGGAGAAGGGGACAGGAGGAGGGGACAGGAGAGCTGCCGCAGTGGGGAGTAGGGAGCCATGTGGGGACCAGGGGGATCGCAGGGAAGGAGCATAGGGGCCGCAGCATGGCGAGTACTTACCCTCCAACAGATGTCCGGGCAGAAAGAATGGCCGCTCATTGGGGGCGGGCTCATATAGAGCCTGGCCGCACGCCCACAAAGCCTGGGAGCGCGCGCCAATCAGCTGTCAGGTAGGGGAGTTTTTTTTTTTCAGCGCAAGCAGGGAAATTAAAAAAAAAACACGTGTGCTGCTTGGGCCAATATTTACTCGCCCGGGGGTTAAATCCACATGACCCGGGCGTGTAAATGTATAGGATTGTCGAACACTGTATATATATATGTGCTCATTTGCATGTCATTTCCCAGAATCCCTTGCTGCAGTGGAAGTGCTGTATGCTGGGTGATAATGGTGAAAGGTGGGGTTGCAGACCTGCCTAAGACATGCAGATGAGCATACAGTTGTATTTGCATATTTGCTTTCCTGTGGAGGGTTTTTGTCACTTTTTTTACTCACCATAACTTAACTCAGTATTATGGTATATATATATACTAGCTGAGAGCCCCGGCGTTGCCCGGGATGTTTGTGGTGTGGGTGTGGCATTTGGGTGAGGAGTGGTCCACGCGGCCCATGTGCGGTGGTAGTGCTGCTGTGGCTGTACTGATGGTGATTGTATCGGGTGCTGATTTGGGAGGGTTTGGTGCTGATGTGGGGGTGCGGATGTGGGTGTGCCGATGGGGGAGGTGCAAAGGTGCCGATGTGTGGGTGCTGATGGTGTTGATGGGGGCTCGGAATGGCGGGGAGCCGAGAATGCCAGTGTGCTGGGGGGGCATGGGATACCGGTGTGCTGATGTGGTGGTGCTGGGGATAGTGTGTGTGTGTGTGTGTGTGTGTGTATACGTGTGTGTGTGTATACGTGTGTGTGTGTATACGTGTGTCTGTGTGTATACGTGTGTCTGTATAGGTGTGTGTATGTATAGGTGTGTGTGTGTGTGTGTGTCTACGTGTGTGTGTGTGTGTCTACGTGTGTGTGTGTGTGTGTCTGTGAACGTGTGTGTGTGCCTGTCTACATGTGTGTATGTGTCTGTCTACATGTGTGTGTGTGTGTGTGTGTGTGTGTGTGTCTGTCTACATGTGTGTGTGTCTACATGTGTGTGTGTGTGTCTACATGTGTGTGTCTGTGGACGTGTGTGTGTGTGTGTGTCTGTCGACGTGTGTGTGTGGCCTACATGTGTGTGTGTGTGTGTGTGTGTGTGTGCCTACATGTGTGTGTGTGTGCCTACATGTGTGTGTGTCTACATCTGTGTGTGTGTCTACATGTGTGTGTGTCTACATGTGCGTGTGTGTGTGTGTGCCTACGTGTGTGTGTGTGTGTGTGTGTGTCTACGTGTGTGTGTGTGTGTGTGTGTGTGTGTGTGTGTACATGTGTGTGTGTGTGTGTGTGTCTCTGTGTATGTGAATGTATATATATATAGATATATATATATATATATATATATATATATATATATATATATATATATATGTATAGAGATATATATATATATAGTGTGTCTGTGTGTGTATGGAGGGATGAGGGGGGAGCTGAAGGAATGTGTTGGGGGGGGGGAGCTGAAGGAATGTGTGGGGGGGGAGCTGCTTACCTTGCATCTTCCTCGTGCAGGCCGGGAGACGAACACTGCAGTCATCTGGTACGGAGGGGCGGGGATCAGACCGGAGCCGGACAGAGGGCATGTGGAGGGGGGGGGAAGCTGCAGGGAGAGCAGCACGGGGCATGTGGAGGGGGGAGAGCAGCACGTAGCATGTGGAGGGGGGGGGGGCTCACCCGTCCTGCCGCTGCCTCACTCATCCTGCCGCTGCCTCACTGATCCGGCCGCTGCCTCACTCATCCGGCCGCTGCCTCACTCATCCGGCCGCTCCCACGTGGATGTGAGGCGGGAGGCCGCGTGTTGTGGCCGCTCCCCCGCGTGTGTCCCGGGCGCTCCACCGCTCCCCCGCTGACTGTAGCGGTGCCGGGGTGTGAGCTTGGGGGGGTGGGGGGGGGTGTGAGCTTGGGGGGGGATGAACTTGGGGGGGGGGTGAGGTGTGTGTGAGCTTGGGGGGGTGGGAATGTGTGTGTGTGTACACGGGACTCCGGGTAAGTTCGGGCACAGGGAGGGTGGGGGGGGGGTGGAAGTTGAGGTGCGGTCCAGCTGACGGGGGAGAGTGAGGGGCACCGGGAGGGGATTGTGTGTGTGTCCCCGTCCGTGTCCGTGTGTGTGTGTCCCTGTGTGTGTGTGTGTCCCTGTGTGTCCTTTGGCCCGTCACTCCACCTCAGGCCAATGAGAGGTGTCCGGGGGCGGGCCAAGGGACCAATGAGATTTCCCCTAGGGATACCGGACATCCAGGCAGGCAGGCAGGCAGGCAGGCATACAGTGCTTTCAATTATATAGTATAAGAGATTTTGACTCTATCCTCACTGCCCACCTCATTACGGACTGCCTTTGGGAGTGCAGAGAGACTTCTCTGATCAGCCCCTGCATCGATCAGCCCCTACATCGCGGGGTCACGGACTACAGACCTCATATCCGGATACACTAACATTGTGGAGGACTTCCGGGTCACATTGTGGTGAGCTTTTTCCTGTATCCCCTGCTGGATGTCGGTTCAGCAGAGCTGAGAAAACCCAGACAGAGAGAGGGCGCGCCATCCAAGGCACAACGTGGGCGGTTGGCGAATGAGTATACTCATTATATGCATTTATTTATCCTGTGTTTGTGAGTTCGCATTTGTTGGTTTTATTCATATTCATTTTTATTAAATTGTATTTTTTCATGCTGCACTAGGATCGGGCGCTTTCTTTTCTTGTTGTTCACAGATTTCTGGGAGTTCGTTGGTCCTTGATGAGAGCAGCCAGATCCTAGCATGGACCCTTGGTTTGGTTGATATATTTTTACATTTTTCACATTTTTTATTTTTATTTTTATTTTTATCTTTGACACACTTAGTGTCATTTTTTCTGTATTTTTCCATTCATCATTCATTTAGTATCATTCAGGAGGGATTCATTAGTGCAGTAGTCATAACTACCAACACATGCCATTTTATTATATTTGTATTGTTCACTGGCATATATTTGTGTTTACAGCAGCTTTTTAAACATTGGCACTCAGCATTTTATTATAACATATTGCATGTATTTTTATTAGTGTGAGTCAATCATCCATAATACTGTTGCATTCACTTTTGCCATTCACCTTTGCTATATCCATTTAATACAATCATTTGGTAATTAGTCTGATTTTACACCTGAGGAGCGCAGTCTATTCTTTGTTTGTTATATATATATATATATATATATATATATATATATATATATATATATATATATATATATATATATTGAATAAAATGGTCTTGACCCTTGAGACGTGGTCTGCCTTGGAGGGGCTCAAGAGCTTACAACACTTTGGCCAAAGAGTTAAACTAAAAGACCATTTAATTCAAACATATCTATATATATATTTAGGCACTGTACTGTGTATCTGTGTCGTTGGATGTAGCACTGGGCTCTGTCTGTGTTTCATGTTCTGTCTCTGGTTTCAAGAATAGAAAGGCCAGATTAGACTTTGCCAAAAAAGTGACGTCATTTGGCCGAGTGACGTCATTTGGAGGCAGACGGTGAAGCAGCAGGACGTGGCTGCAGAGTGCTTAGTGCTACCACACGCCATATGGTGTGGAACTTGTGCTGAACAAATGGACTAACATCCTGGAACCAGCCAGACCTGCACTGGATCTGTTTTGCCTGAGAGACTGAGATTTATAACCTACTGAGGAGACGTTCGTGAGAATCTGGGAAGCACTTGCTGACATCCCATCCCTGACGTCCCCTCGTCTCTGGTGCTTGGGTAACATATCCCTGAAATGCTGTTTTGAATGTTATTTGATGTACGCAGAATACTCACCTACACTGTTTATTCCCAATATATGTTATGGTTTTACACTATGAGCATTGTGCGCTGTTTTTTTGTATTTTCTCTGAGCTGCGGTAAAGGCCTGTCAAAGCATCGCAAAGGAGAAAACCCAGCGTTTGGTGATGTCCATGCGTTCCAGACTTCTTGCAGTCATTGCCTGCAAAAGATTCTTGACAAATTATTAAAAATTAACATTTTATTTATGATTGTGTTAATTTGACCAATTACATTTGAGCCCTTGAAATAAGGGGACTGTGTATGAAAATGGTTGCAATTTCTAAACGTTTCATATGATATTTTTGTTCAACCCCTTGAATTAAAGCTGAAAGTCTGCACTTCAATTGCATCTCGGTTGTTTCATTTCAAATCCACTGTAGTGGCGTACAGAGCCAAAATTATGAAAATTGTGTCAGTGTCCAATTATTTCCGTACCTAACTGTATATATATATATATACAGTATTTATTATTATTATTATTAAAGTCTAAGCTAAAAATATAAATTGTTCATATACTTAAAATTACACCTTCTATCAGAATGGTAAGGGTATAGTTTCTCCCGCAGGGGCCTTATAATGGGTGGGAGTCCCTCCTTTCCCCCCTCCTCTTCTGATCTGCTCGGGTCCTCCTCTCTCCTTCCATGCTGCTGCTCCTCCGACTGATGGCTGAAGAGTTAAGCCCAGGGAGAGGGGCTGGTGACTCGCAGGGGTGGTAATAGATCGCAGGTGCTCCGGGAGGCAGGTCTCTTCCCAAGTGACCGGCCTGGACACCAAGATACCCACCCTCCCTATTTTATGTATGAAAATGTTGTTGTTTTGCTTTTAAAAAACAAACAAAAAATGCTGATATGTGGTGTTTTAGGTATTGTCACAGCAGTCGGTGGTGGGTGGCGTGCTAGGCTGGGGGAGCCGAAGAGGCAAATGGCTACGAGAGATAATGACGACCTCAATGGGGCTGGAGGAATAATTCTACGACATCTTATATATTTAGCAACGGGAGTCACGAGTCACGACGATGCCATTGGGCTTTGGACTACAGTTGACTGCCTGGCACAGTGAAAATAAAAATTAAGAAAAAAATAATTGAAAAAAAAATTAAAATAAAGCTGTGCCTGTGTTTTCCCCACATAGAGTGTCTGTCATTATTTTGAGGGAGGGAGTATAGAGGACTCTTAGAGCGCCATGAACAAACAAAATTAGAGTTGCTAAAATGGCTGTACAAGACTTTTTTTGTTGCATGACCCTTTATGTTGGCATTGTTTAATAACATATTAACACAGTACAGTGTGCAGGTCAATACTTTGTGTGTTTGTCTGTATACATAAGGTTAGCATGGAGGATATTCCTATTTATGCCTATATGTCAATATGGAAAGCATTTTTTTCTGTATGTGTCAGGAATTGCTATATTCTTGTACCTCACAACAATATTTAATAATACGATAAATAAATAACCCCAACATATAGTTAACAACCCTGTACTTACCTCATGAATACCTTTTCAGATTATTGTTTCCATCCTATGTGGTTTGTGTGCAATATACTGTACTAATAACATAGAGTGCCTTAAACTCATCTGTGGTCCCCCGACTTCCAGAAACTGCCTAGTTCAGGAGCTGTGAGCTGGAGTGGACCAGAGCTCCACCTGGGAAACTGGGGAAACAATATGGCCGGGGTTAGGGCTCTCTCTGGTGGCCAATAAAAACGCTGCAACATTATCAGGAGAATCGTTGTGGCATTCTATTGGTGACCCCAGAGGCCATATTTGTAGTCTGCCTCAATATTTGTAGTTATTTGAGTCAAAACCGGCTGTTATTTATTCTAATAGACCTTGTTTTCTGCATTTTCGTTATTTACTGTATGTCATCTGTTTTTCTGAGTATGTAATCAATATATTGCTGACAGTTATGAACAATAGAGCTCTGAGGAGCAAGCGTGATAATGTATTGGTCCCTAGAGATAGACACCCCGATAATAACACTGTCAGATTTAGTACCACATTTTCACGACAGTGGGGAGATTTACGGACTATCCACAGGAAGCACTGGCCAAATCTACATCTGGATAATGACATCAAACCATTTGTTAGCCTTCAGTTAAGTATAACAGATAAGAGAGCCAGCAATCTGATGGCAAAACTGTCTGAGAGTAATTTTGTCCAAGAAAATTAGTAATTGGTTAAATCCTGTGTCATGGTCATTTCATTGTGGATCTTATAAAGCCTTTAAATTTATGAAGAGCACCAAAACCTTCTGTGATAGCGCAGGTAGTAAAACATTTAATATAAAAAATGTAAATGAACTGTTTAATAGAAGTTTTTTTTTTCCTTTGGATACATTATATCCATCTGGGTTAAATGAAGAACTACCAAATCATAATGGATCTGTTGCACTCGTATAAAGATTGTTACTCAACCATATGCGAATAAATTTGTTCTTTTATTTGAGCAGAAATCCAACAAAAGCACAACTTTTAAGCCTGATGAAGGGCTATTGCTCCTGCCTGATGATGGGCTATTGCTCCTTATACATTGTGCGTTTACTAGATTTCTGCTCAATTAAAAGAACAAATCTTTTCACTTATGTTCGAGTAACAATCTTTATTCGAGTGCAACAGATCCATTATGAATTGCAAGCTTATATATGATTTAGAGAGGATTCCTGCACAAGATTGTGTTTGCACCAACTCAGGGCGACTACATGAGTAAAACAATCAAAAATGTGTGCAGTTACCAAAAAAAATCAATTCTTTTAAATGAAAAACTACATGTAGCCAGGTCCACCAGGTTTACCCTTACCTCCGCTGCAGTGGGAGAGTCAGGGAAGGTTGCAGAGTGTGTAGGGAGCGCTCCTGTGCAAGGGAGGCTCCGCGGCGGCCCGAGCGCTCAGGACACTGCCCTTTTTGGTATTCGCGCATGCGCAGTGAGTCCTGTAGGCGATGGCGCTGGAAGTGGGGGCCCCGACCGTCTGATGACCAAGTTGAAACCACTGCCGGTAATGACAACCCCACCCCTGATGGAAACACCCGAGTGGTACCTGTAGCCCTAATACGCGTGTTAGTGGATGGCATCTATTCTTCGGCGTTGCTGGACACCAGGTCCCAGGTGACCATCATATACAGAGGCAGTTGAGGTCAGCTGAGCACATTAAAGTAAGAGGTCTGAGCAGTGAAGACTACCTCATTGATGGTATCGTAACGGTGTCTTTGGAGATCCAGCAGCTGAATACTGGGAAATACCACCCCATGGAAGTGGAGGCACTTGTGTGCCCTTAACCTCAGGAGCTGCCCAAATACCCGATCATTCTGGGAACTAATGCTGATATTGTGCGTGCGGTAATTCGAGCCTATTTACAAGAGACAAATGAATTGCCTATGTCCAGCCTTCAACTACAGCTTGTCAAGGTGGAAGGGGACCCTAATGTGTCTGCACCCAATAGTTATGGATTGCTATTCTGCGGGCGAGCCGGACTGACTGAAATTCCGCCATGGGGAGTACAGCAGATGTCTGCCTGGTGTTCCTATATGGATCAAAATGAAGCGGAAAACCTATTCTCTTTGGAGGGCACCCCCGAGGAGGATGTTTGGAGAGGGTACAAGATAATACCAGAGATAAGGGACTGGGCATTCTCAATTCCCCGTTTAACCTATGTGTCTGTGAAAAACCTCCTTTCACTATGGCTATTGATGCCGGACAAAGATTGGGTTGAATATATCCTGTCGGCTCGGTGGAAGAACCGTTCCACGTTAACTCCACGGTCACTCATTATCCCAATGGAGGGTTGGATTTCGACTTGGGATCTTCCGTGCTGCCAGACGAATGGAGAGAACGGCTGAGGGCTGAATTGGAGAACCGACGAGAGGTATTCTCCACCGGCGAAATGGATGTGGGGTGCAGCCGCAGTGCTCAACATACTATACGCTTGAGTGATGCGACCCCATTCCGTGAACGCTCCCGCCGCATTCCCCTAGGGATGTCGACGATGTACGGAATGTGATCCACGAGATGGAAGAAGCCGGGATTGTTACGGAATCAAGGAGTCCCTAAGCTTCTCCCATTGTGGTTGTGAGGAAGAAGAATGGGTCAGTGAGACTTTGCGTGGACTATAGGACGCTGAATAATCGTACGGTGCCGGACCAATATAACCTTCCTCGTATAGAAGAAATTCTGAATGCCTTAAATGGGAGTCAGTGGTTTAGTGTTCTGGATTTAAGGTCCGGGTACTACCAAGTACCCATGAGCCTCGAGGATCAAGAAAAGACAGCCTTCATTTGCCCTTTAGGATTTTATCAATTCACTCGTATGCCACAGGGCATTTGCGGAGCGCCTGCCACATTCCAGTGACTAATGGAGAAAACCATAGAAAACCCTAGGAGATATGAATCAGAGACAGTGCCTGGTGTATCTGGATGACATCATCGTATTCGGGAACATGAGACGCGACTCCTAAAAGTGCTTGACCGCCTAGCAAAAGAAGGACTGAAATTGTCTTTGGACAAATGTCGGTTCTGCAGAACTTCAGTGACCTACGTGGGACATATAGTGTCAGCGGAAGGAATAGCCACTGACCCGGCCAATGAGGAAGCTGTGGTAAACTGGCCGCGACCTGACAATATTATGGAACTGCGCTCTTTTCTGGGGTTCTGCGGGTACTATCGTCGGTTTGTGGAAGGGTAGTCCCGTCGGGCCAAGCCACTCAACAACCTCCTTAAAATATATCAGGAGGACACCGAATGCAAGGCGGCATCTGCCCGGCAATCGTTTGGTGACAAGTGGACGCCAGAGTGTGATCAGGCCTTCCTGGGCCTAAAAAGAAGTCTGACGGCCGTGCCAGTGCTCGCGTATGCTGATCCAGAACAACCTTACGTTCTATATGTGGACGCTAGTCTCAATGGGCTAGGCGCGGTGTTACACCAGAAACACCCGGCAGGGCTTCGGCCTGTAGCTTACACCAGTCGCAGCCTAACACCCAGTGAACAAAATTACCCTGTGCATAAATTAGAGTTTCTGGCATTGAAGTGGGCTGTGGTGGATAAACTCCATGATTATTTCTACAGAGTTGCATTCGAAGTGCGAACGGACAATAATCCCCTTACATACATTATGACTTTGGCTAAACTGGATCCGTCTGACCATCGTTGGCTGGCAGCTCTGTCATACTATAATTTCACCCTGAAATATAAGCCCGGCCCTCTGAATGTTGGAGCTGATGCCCTATCTAGAAGACCTGGACTAAATGCTACTCCGGATGATGACCAGTGGGAGGAGATTCCCGGACCCGGAATGCTGGCATGTGCTGTACGGTGGCCATTGTTGACGATCAAGTAGCTTTTTCCGAACTAAGAGTGGCGGATTCTCTAGGGTGTGAGTCCAAAGCCATCCCGCTTACTGTGACCCTAGTGGAATGCACATTACTCCAGACAAAATTATATCCTGGAAAGATATGGTTCAATATCAAGTTCGTGACCCGGTAGCTGGCATCATACGCTACGCTATTCAGAAAAATCGGCCAGATCTGTTGAGGCGGGCACCTAGTGATGTGGAGGGAAGCCGACAAGTTCGAGATAAGAGATAGTCTGCTTTATAGAGTAGTGAACTACCACAATCACCCAAGCAGGCGACAACTGGTTCTCCCTAGGAACCTACAACATATGGTGCTGAGGGTGTTACATGATGAACATGGTCACCCAGGCATTGATAAAACCTTCGGACTTGTGACAGAAATTTTTTTCTGGCCAAAAATGAGAGAGGCGGTGGAACGCCATTGTCAACGTTGCGACAGGTTCATTCAACGCAAGACTCTTCCGACGAGAGCAGCCCCAAAGGGCCATCTGAAAAGCTCAGGTCCCATGGACTTAGTGTGTATGGATTTCCTGTGCATTGAGCCGGACAACCGAGGAATATGTAATGTACTAGTCATCACCGATCATTACACCAGATACGCTCAGGCTTTCCCGACCAAGATTCAGAAAGCAATTACAATAGCCAAGGTCCTTTGGGAAAAGTAATTTATGCATTATGGTCTCCCCAGAAGATTGCATTCCGACCAAGGCCGAGACTTTGAAAGCAAATTGATTTGGGAATTGCTAAAGATTCTGAACATCAATAAGTCACGTACCACTCCTTATTATCCTGAAGGTGATGCCTTGCCTGAGCGGTTTAATCGGACTTTGCTGGACATGTTAGGAGCCTTAACTGGAACACAGAAGACAGAGTGGAGTCACCATGTGGAAACTTTAGTACACGCATACAATTGCACTCGACATGAATCTACTGGATTCTCTCCCTATTTCCTGATGTTCGGGCAAGAAGCACGGCTACCCGTGGATATACGGCTAAGGGTATCCACTGATGGAGTTCAAAACGCCAATCACATCAAATATGTAAAACGACTTCAAGAGAACTTACAACAAGCGTATCAACAGGCCGAAATGTCTATGGAGAAGCTGAATTCTGGAAATAAAAAACGTTATGACCACAAGGTCAAACACCGTGAAATCCGTCCTGGCGATGCCGTACTTCTCCGCAACTTGGGAGTACCCAGGAAACATAAGCTCGCTGACCGTTGGTGTATCGGCCTCTATGAAGTGGAATCCCAGATGCCTGCCTCCCAGTCTACCGTATCAAAGACTCTGAAGGCCGGGTAAAGGTATGGCATAGAAACCATTTACTTCCTATCCCACAGGTGGGAGAGGATGAGCCTGAAATACAGGCTACCCCGTTGGATGGTGAACCGAACTCACGTGAGGTTGGTCAAGAGACTGTAAATGATACCACCTCTGAACATCCCATGGAGGGACCCTCTCAAATGGGCATCCGAACTCAACAGGCATCTCCCGGAGGAGCTACGGATAAAGGGCCAAGTGCCCAATCACCTACTAGGGTGACTCCCGAGAGTTCACCCCTGACTCCACAGAGTCCGTGTTTTGTGCCATCCAGGGATTATTCAGAGACATTACTCCCCTCAAGGGAAGAGGCTGAGCCTCAGGACTACTTATAGTGGTCTCTCTCCCAAGGGAGTGACCGAAGAACAGCTCCGGAGGAGCCAGAGAGTTGGGCAGCCTCCAATGAGGATGACTTATGATCAGTTCGGGGCACCCCATTATGAGGCTCAGCTGTGGGCTCGCAATAGAGTGAAGTCTGTTATTGTTATGTTCAGCGAGATGTGCAATCTTATATAGAGCTGTGATGTGATAAGTTGTATGTATCCCATGCATTTTTATTATATAACCTGTGTATGAAGTTATGATCAGTTATTGTTATGTTGTTCCAAACGCGGCGTTGGATTTTATGAGTGGGATGATGTAGCCAGGTCCACCAAAAGGAATCAATATAGACTGGGAGATAAAACATTTCCTTAAGTGTCTCTCTCTCCCCCCTTGCAATCCCTGTTCTGTGTAATCTCTTGTTGCTTGTTTTGGTTCTGTTATAATCTTTTTGCAAATAAGATTTACTTATTAAGAATTAGTTATTAATCAATTTGAAATATACCATGATCTACATATAATCTGGTCTATATTACTCAAGATTTATGTGACCAGCTAGACATAATCCCAATAAGTTTTTTTATAGTGGTTTTGGTTTCCATGTTTTGAATAGTAAATCACTGATTAACATTTATATGAAGATAAGATTTGGTTTATGATCGAAATGTTCAAAAACACTGGGTAATAATACGAGGAATTCATTCATGTTGTTGTTTATATTTTCATCGTTTAATATTTATTGGACTTCATTGTGTTTTCATTGTTATTTTATTTTCTTCATTCTTTTTCTTGTTTTCTTTTGTGCTTTCCAGCCCTTTTTCCTTTTTTTCTATCTTTTTTTTTTCATAATTTCTTTTTCTTTGATTGACTTCATTGAACTCCGTGACAATCTGGAAAAAATTGTCAGTAAAACCATACCTCAAGTCTCTTGAATGTTTATATAATTGGCAACAAAGTAAGCAATATTGTTAAAAGTGTACATACATGTTGTCCAGTTTTCTAAATAACATTTGTGTTAAATGTATCTACTTGAGCTCGATCTATACTGTAGTCTGTTCAGAATTGTACAAATTATAGATAATCCCAATTACTGTTAAAGACTTAACGCTTCATATATCTCATCCCCCTGCTTTTACTTGATTTTAATCAATCAATGCATGTTTGCAATGATTTCATCAATATATATGTAATTTTTTTTCGCTATCTTAGTAGGTAGAGGCTAACAGAACATTATTTAGTAAATAGTATTGTCATCTTACCTCCCTTTAAGGTTTATTGCGATTTTTGTTTTGTAAATAATTATATAGACATCTGATTTAATAAATTGTTTCTTCATTGGCAATGTATTTGCCATTTCTGCCCTGTCTTCCGGAAGTGACTAATTACGGGTGCGTCTATACTCACCAGGTGAGCAGACTCCCTTCGTACATCACGGGAGTTCCTGCCAGCAACGTGAGAATGGCGTCACTTCCGGGTGAGTTCAGTACTTCAGTCGACACGGCAGCAGGTAATCCTCATTCTTTGAGAAAGGCCCTTTGCGGCTGAAACACGCTAGAGTTGCGGGGGGTGCCTTCCTCTCTCTCTTTTTTAAAATATCCATGCCGTAATAAAGTTTTTCTATAGCACAGTCCAGCCTCTGTTCATTTGCTGCGCGGCCGTGCTCGCTGTCCTTCCTCCCCGGTGAGGTTACTTTGCCTGCAATTTGGCTAAAACAGTTTCGAGCACGCCGAAGACCGGACGAACTCTGAAGATTTCAGTGAGTAAATTGATTTTCATTCATCAACTTGTTGTGGAGTTTCCCCAGGTGTTGTGGCTCATATAGTTGCGAGACTAAAAAAAAGGATTTGGGTGGGTCTCAGGACTTCCCCTAGACATCCCTAGACAGTCACCGCCAGACCACATCCCAACTAGGGATTCATGATATTACACAGCTCCTCCATACTCTGTTCCTCCAGACACAGCAGCATACTTATCAGTGAAGTGGTTTCAAGCCCTGCAGCACTGGTTAATTGAGGGGTTAATGTTCCTCAATGTTCCCCCCAGGTTTACCCTTAGCTCCGCTGCAGTGGGAGAGTCAGGGAAGGTTGCAGAGTGTGTAGGGAGCGCTCCGGTGCTCAGGAGGCTCCACGGAGGCCCGAATGCTCAGGGCGCTGCCATTTTGGTACTCGCGCATGCGCAGTGAGTCCCATAGGCGACGGCGCTGGAAGAGATGATGAAAAGTTCAGTCCGCGCTCTGGCTCTTTAAACTTGGAGTGTTGGTCCCTCTCAGTTCTCTTGCTGCTTCTGTGTTTATGAGGTGTCTCCCCCACCTCCAAATGTGGTCTCCACCGGAACCCCGATGGTGATACCAATATCAGCAAAACAAGAAAAAAAACAAAAGCGCACCAAGATGAGAGATAGATATTGTATTAGCAACAAATAATAAAATTAGTAACTTACATATAAAATTTCTTTAATAATCCCCGATTCTGGTGTCTATCACAGGAGTAGGGCATCACATAGGAAGTATGAAGGGTAATCTCAGTTCTGAGAGATCAGACCCGCGCGCTGGGGCTGTCTCTGTTCACTCTCCTGTCCTCCACGTGGAGGACAGGAGAGTGAACAGAGACAGCCCCAGCGCGCGGGTCTGATCTCTCAGAACTGAGATTACCCTTCATACTTCCTATGTGATGCCCTACTCCTGTGATAGACACCAGAATCGGGGATTATTAAAGAAATTTTATATGTAAGTTACTAATTTTATTATTTGTTGATAATACAATATCTATCTCTCATCTTGGTGCGCTTTTGTGTTTTTTCTTGTGTGGCGCTGGAAGAGAGTTTGCGCATGCGCAGTGAGTGGCGGCGGTAGCGCGCGAAGCCCAGACCAATAGGAGAAGGGCAAGAGAGGGGAACTACCTGTCCCATGAGCACCCACAAGATCAGGTGAGGTGAGAGAGACAATAGGATGACAGGGACTCTGCATGACGGAGTTAGGAGTTAGGAGGCTGCGCAGGGGAGCAAGTAGCCTCTACACTAGGCCAGCATACCCTCAGGTCCCAGATAGGCCCCTGAGTCACAGTCAGCTTGTGGTTAATGCAGGGACAGGCCCTAGAACAGGAACCTGTCCCATTAGTGTGTAAAGTCAGGGACAAAGAGATCGCTGCAGAGTTACATCAGAGGTTTGGGATCAGACCTCTTCAGAGACATTATCAGCCGCCCGGGTGGGATCGCCTCGGAGGATCCTTGCTCCGTGTCTTCTGATCCTTTGCGAAGATTGTTTGCAGGTCCGAGCGCAGGAGTGATCGGCAGGTAATATCTATTAAGTGCACCAACTGTAACATTTCTCATCCTAGTGGCTGCGCAGTCACCACATACACATTTGGGGGTTGAGGTGTGGGACATTGGACACGGTGTGGGGAACACGGTGGAGGGTTGCATCCTGCGAGACGCGTTGTCTAAGTGTGTCTCCTCAGGGAAGAATACTGATAAGTTATGCTGCATATGAGGTTATGGTTATTGTTAGTAAAGAGGCTATTTATTTTACATACTGTGACAGGGTGAATGAACGTCACCAGCCATATGCCTGGAAAACCTATGTTTAGGCTTGCAGTGCAGCATTGACGAGGTTAAGTTGAGAAAGGGCTGCTTAATTAGTCTGACCCCAGCTGCATAATCAAGTTGTTAAAACCCCAGGCTCTACACACATGCAAGGGAGCTGGTGAGGAGACAGGACTGAAAGTGCTGAAGAGATTACTGCTGTAAGGTCTGTGGTGCAAAGTACATGTGTGATGAACTGTCTGTCTCCTGCATACAAAGAAAAGCTGCCTTATTTTTGTCTTGTCTGCTAAAGAGAAGCTATTTTGTTCTGTCTGCTAAAAAGAAGCTATTTTGTTCTGTCTGCTAAAAAGAAGCTATTTTGTTTTGTCTGTTGAAGAAGAAGCTATTTTCTTTTGTTTGCTGATGAGACGCTATTTGTTTTTGATGTGCTGAATGTTTTAAGGCTCAAATAAATAAGCCTTATCCAAAGAACCCGCGTGTGTGGTTGCATGTACCCTGCAACACATACTATGTGAATATTATTGTGTTGGTGTCCTGTGAGGAACAACTCCCGCACTGCTGGGAGCCATCACAGGTGGAGGCACTGCATCTGGTAAGAGATAATACATATATATATATTGCCCCAGGCTCTCCGTGGCAGAGGATCAGGCCCTGCGAGCCAACAGGTTATACAGCATTGGTAGTCATCTTGTATTCTGGAGGAAACAGGGCTACATACAATTTTTCTATTTTTTAAAAAAATATGCTTTTAATAATTTTTTTATGCAAGGTATCTTGATTAGTGATATTTGTATTTTGAGCCTTTAACATCACCAAGTTCATTACATATAAAAAAAGTGACAGCATGTCTGCAAACTATTCCCCTGATGGACTAAGAAGCGAAACATACGTTGGTGTGTGACTGACTTCCGCATCCTGTGTGTGAACATGAGTATACAGTAATAGACGAATGATAAGTATGGTGTCACCTGGACTATGCATTACTACCCAGCTTGGTCTTCCTGCGATACTGCTGTGAATCTCTTATGATAAAGAGTACATTATAAAAATGACTTTCTATTTGTAAAATACTATTCCGTAATCACCTGAGGTTTTTTGTTCTTGCATTGATACATCCCTGCACAACGATCAAATCTTTTTTTGCATTAAAATTATATACTGTGAAATATACTGTAGGCCTACTACTATTATCCTTGATTGAATGCTTAATATAAATGTACCCAGATACTAAGGGACCTATGCTAGTATCCTTCATACTGTAACTCATTTATCGAGGCTTTATAACTGTTATCGGCCAACAATGCCTACAGAGATTGAGAAAGCCTCGATAAGTGGGCTGAATCGCCAGTTTTTGCTGCCGTCAAAAAAACATTGCCAAGTGAGTCGCGATAAGCCACTTATAAACCCTCTAAAAAGCGCTAACCTACAAAAAAATTTTATAAAATAGTGATAATGTGATAACAAATTAAGGTGAATACCCCTAAAGTGATCAAAAACGAAAGCAGCCAATGGAACAAAAAAATCAACAGACTATTCCAAACCTGTATAAGCCAAATAAACATACAAATAAATTGTCCCAGGCGCTGTGAATAAAGTCCAATGAACCCCAATACCGTGAGCCAATTGGGCAGTCTTTAGTATGGGCTTCCTATGTCAGATAGATGATCCTGATAGTTGGTGGACAGGCAGGGGTGTTGTCTGATCTGATGTTATGATGTCTCTGAAATCATAGAAAAAAAGCAACAGGGCACGCACATGGCGTGGTATGGCTTTTCTCAATCACCCCCCTGCCTAGAACCCTGAAATCCTACTTACAGGATGAGGGTTCTCGAGTACAGTTGAGAGAATCTGTGCCTCACGTCTCTGTCCCTCACAGCGTCTCACGGATCCACGTGGTCTGGTCTGCATGGGTCCCCTCACTCAGCGATGATGGTAACAGGGATGGTTTACTCCAGCGCTCCCACAGATGATTGTGTGTGGGTTTGGAGACTGGGAAGAATATGGAAATATACTAGTGTGATAACGTACAGGGTATTTATTGACATACAACAATGATGAAATCACACTTACAATTTAAAAGGTTTGCGAGCACCGCTCACAATGCCGTCCGCAGCCTGTGTAGCCCCACTGCTGACGTCACTCGAGTTCCGGAATCGAGTGCAGCGCGTGGCGACAGTTCCCTTAGCAGCATTAGGATCTACACAGGCTGCGGACGGCATTGTGAGCGGAGCTCGCAAACCTTTTAAATTGTAAGTGTGATTTCATCATTGTTGTATGTCAATAAATACCCTGTACGTTATCATACTAGTATATTTCCATATTCTTCCCCGTCTCCAAACCCCCCCCCCCTCCCCCCACACGCAATCATCTGTGGGAGCGCTGGAGTAAACCATCCCTGTTACCATCATCGCTGAGTGAGGGGACCCCTGCAGACCAGACCACGTGGATCCGTGAGACGCTGTGAGGGACAGAGACGTGAGGCACAGATTCTCTCAACTGTACTCGAGAACCCTCATCCTGTAAGTAGGATTTCAGGGTTCTAGGCAGGGGGGTGATTGAGAAAAGCCATACCACGCCATGTGCGTGCCCTGTTGCTTTTTTTCTATGATTTCAGAGACATCATAACATCAGATCAGACAACACCCCTGCCTGTCCACCAACTATCAGGATCATCTATCTGGCATAGGAAGCCCATACTAAAGACTGCCCAATTGGCTCACGGTATTGGGGTTCATTGGACTTTATTCACAGCGGTTGGGACAATTTATTTGTATGTTTATTTGCGATAAGCCACTTATCGGCAGGTTTTTAAACTCATGCAATTCTAGTAGACTCAATTAGCTTATCAAGTCTAATCGCGGCTCTAGAATTGCAATTTCCTCCCAAATTTCTCACCAGAAAAAGTGGCCGTGAAGCTGCCAAGAAGCTTCAGAAGGGGGAGATGAGAGAGGGACTTAGAAAAGAAAATGCATTTGTCCTTCATCAGATTGATGATGCCGGGGATCTCCGGAGCTGATACACATTAATATCAGCACCGGAGACCCCCGTCAGGAATCAGATGCATGAAAAATACATTCACAGGCAACTTCATTACCTTAGCGGCTAACCGGTAAGGCAATGATAGGGTTAACTACCGGTGCCATGTTTATTGTGGGTAGCGGGGGTGGGTGAAGGTGGTATTTGGCCCTTGGTGGGTGTTTAGGCCTTGTGGGGCGGTTGCGGTGGAGTTAACGCCTCCATTACCTTAGCTGTTAATTCCGTTAAGGTATTGAAGGGGTTAACCTCTCCCGCTACCCACCCGGTAGGTCTAAACACCCACCAAGGGCCAAATGCCAACTTCACCCATCCTCGCTACCCACAATAAACATTCAAAAACACAACAACCCTACGACCCACCTCCTCTACCCCCCAACAAAACAGATACAGTACAGTAATGGGCAAAATTACTATTATCCAGATTTGTCCATTCAAAATCAAACATTAGCCAGTCAGCAGAAATAAAGCGAACAACTTCTACTTAAACTTGCCATCATGAAGGGCGTCTTTGTCATCATACTTCAGGTCCTTGTCCTCCGTTGGCAGCAAAAGTACAAGGAAAAATACAATGTATTGACCCCAAACCCTTTAATCACTGTAGCGATTAATAATCGCTATAGTAATTAAGGGGTTAACCCACCCTCTCCTGCTACCCACCCAGGATGCCTAACCACCCACCCAAGGGCCACTATACCACCCTCTACCCATTGATTGGCACAGTGGTACAGTAGAGGCAACGCTTATTCTAACATTTGCTTTAAACTAGCCGGTTACATTCTGGGTATGTGCTGGGTATGTTCTGGGCTAGTTTGAGGCACGTTTAAGGCATTTCTGCATTGACTAACGACCCATAGGATTAACACAGCAGGGATCCCTGGCAGTCCAATTCAGTTTGAATGGGACTGCCAGGGACCCCCGCTGTTAATCTGATAGGCCGTTAATCAATGCAGAAATGCTGGGGCTAGTTTAAGGAAAGTTTAAGGCATGTACCGAGCATGTACCTGGGTGTACCTGGGTCTTTTGGGGAATTGCCACTGGTTTTTGTTAGAATAATCGCTGCCTCTACTGTACATAATACCCATATAATATGGCCATGATAAGCCACTATAGCAGTAATACCACGTGAACTGACCCATGTGGTTTTAAGTATTTGACGTACCTCCCTTGGAGACGTTGTCACATCCTTAAAAAAATAAAACGGTCACATGATACAGCTTCCAAATGGATTAGAGCTGTACTATCTGACATTATAATGTGCCATCACAGGCCCTATATACTGTAAGGCCTGTTCCATATCATTTTATCTCAAGATGTCGACGAGTCAACATCCGTTTTGGATTTACCATGGGGTTTGGATTTAAATAAAAGAACATAGAAGAAATGAAGAAAAGAATGACAGAAGAAAATAGAAGAAAGAGAAAGAAGATGGAAGAAAGAAGATTTTTGTACCTGATTCTGATCTTCAAGAAGGATGGAGTTGGATTGCAGAGGATGACGTCGCGAGTCGAGAGCTTCCTGATACGCCGGGATTCGGAGTGTGAAGACTTCTAAAGGTAAGATAAATATTGAATGTATGTAAATGTCGTTTTTTGATTTTTATTTATTTCTTTTTATGTTTTTGATTGACCATTGACTGCTAATGTAGTAATCTGTGTCCATTTAGGGTACAGATAAACACAGTGACAGCCAATGCATTTTTTGCCAAATGCTTGTTTACAATTGATTGTTATTTTTTCTATTTCTGTTTATTTTTTTCACTAAATTGTTTTGGATGGCTTGTTTTTAGTACATTTTAGGATTGGCTAGCGGTTTTATTTCTTGATTTGTTTTGTTGGCTAGGTGTTTCTTTAAATGTATTCTAATGTTTTGGTATAACATAATTTTTATTCTTTTGCAGTTTTGGTGTTGGAATAATTGTATTGATGTGTAGTTGAGGCTTTGTAGTTCTTTTATTCTTGTGGTGTTTAGGGGCATATTTATTGTATTTAATTGTTTAATCAAGCATCCCAATAGCCTGCACTCATGGCTATTGTCCCACACCCAGTAACTCCTACCACCCATTGTGGCCAAGTACAGCCATCTACAGCACTTACAACCTCACCTGTTGTCTCTGTAAGTTGCCCTAAAACCTTAGATTGTAAGCTCTTCGGGGCAGGGATTTCCTTTCCTATTGTCTGATTTTGCTGCACTTATTGTATTATTATAATTCCCTGTACTGTATTCTTTGTGAAGGGCTGAGTACACTTTTGGCGCAATATAAATAAAGACATACAATACAACCCCTTCATTACTATAGCGGTTATTAATCGCGAAGGTGATTAAGGGGTTAGGGGCCATTAGATTGTATTTTTTCTTGTACCCTTGCTGCAAACAGAGGACATGGACCTGCAGTATGGTGACGAGTATGCCCTTCATGATGGCAGGGGTAATAGAAAGTTTTATTTACTTTCTTTCTGCTGGCTGGCTAATGTTTGCTTTAGAAAGGGCAAATTAGGTATTATCCATATCTGGATATTAGTAATTTTGTCCAATACTGTACTGTATGTGTTGGGGGGGGGGTTGCTGGGGTAGAGGAGGTGGGTAGTAGGGTTGTTGTGTTTTCTTTTATTTATTAGGGGTAGAGGGATTGGGTGAAGGGGCTAGTACTCCAAAGCAGGGGCATTGCTACAGCCCGGGCAAAGCCCAGGGGCCCGTGCTCTTGGGGGGCCCACTCAGGGCCGCTGACAGGGGGGAAAGCCTATAGCCGACGACCACAAAAGTCAGGGCACAATTCCTCCTCCAGTCCTTATAACAGGCGCTTGCCGGCAGGCCCACTCCTGCACGCACAGCCCGACTTCAAAGCTGGATTTGGAGCTGTGAGCGGCAGGGGAGGGGGAGGGGAGGTTGCAGAGAGAGCAAGCAGCGGAACTGAGGCATAGAGCTGCAGAGCTCTACCCGGCCCTGCTCTCCATAACATCATGGGGCAGGGCCGCCAACAGTGGGGGACAGAGGGTACTGGCGTCCTGGGCCCCGTGAGCCAGGGGGCCCGGCCGCCAGGCCCCCCTGTGCGGCCGTGCCCCTCGATAAATCCCATCACCCGGTCACCACAAGGTGATAGGATTTAGCGCGCTCGCGATGCGCCAGGCAGCGCGCACTTCTCTTCAAAGGGAAGAAAGAAAAACCTCCCCCCTCTCCTGATTGGCTGGCGCGTGTTGGCACACTGCCAGGAATTTTTTGGGCCTGCAGTAAGCTCTATACGAGCTTGCAAAGCGAGGCCCGCCTATTCCTGCATGGAGCAAGGGGTGAATACTGCTCCATGCCTCTCTTGCTTCCTCCTTGCCCCCCTGCTCTGATTTCCCCATCCTGCTCCGATCCCCCTGTTCTGATCCCCCGTACCGATTCTCCCCCCTGGCTCTGATTCCCCCCTTGCTCTGATTCAGCCCCCTTGCTCCGATTCCGATTCACCCCCCCCCCTGTTCCGATTTGCCCCGTGTGTATGTGAGAGTGTCTGAGTGTGTGTGTGTGTGTGTGAGCGAGAGTGTGTGTGTCTGAGTGTGTGTGTCTGAGTGTGTCTGAGAGAGAGTGTCTGAATGAGAGAGTGTCTGAGAGAGAGAGTGTCTGAGAGAGAGAGTGTCTGAGAGAGAGAGAGTGTCTGAGAGAGAGAGAGTGTCAGAGAGAGAGTGTCTGAGAGAGAGTGTCTGCGAGAGAGAGTGTCTGAGAGAGAGAGTGTCTGAGAGAGAGAGTGTCTGAGAGAGAGAGAGAGTGTCTGAGAGAGAGAGAGTGTCTGAGAGAGAGTGTCTGAGAGAGTGCGTCTGAGAGAGTATGTCTGAGAGAGTGTGTCTGAGAGAGAGTGTCTGAGAGAGAGAGAGTGTCTGAGAGAGAGAGAGTGTCTGAGAAAGAGAGAGTGTCTGAGAGAGAGTGTCTGAGAGAGAGTGTCTGAGAGAGTGAGAGTGTCTGAGAGAGAGAGTGTCTGAGAGAGAGAGTGTCTGAGAGAGAGAGTGTCTGAGAGAGAGAGTGTCTGAGAGAGAGAGAGTGTCTGAGAGAGAGAGAGTGTCTGAGAGAGAGTGTCTGAGAGAGAGAGTGTCTGAGAGAGAGAGTGTCTGAGAGAGAGAGTGTCTGAGAGAGAGAGTGTCTGAGAGAGAGAGTGTCTGAGAAAGAGAGAGTGTCTGAGAGAGAGAGCGTGTCTGAGAGCGAGAGAGAGTGTCTGAGAGAGAGAGAGAGTGTTTGAGAGGGAGAGTGTCTGAGAGAGAGAGAGAGAGAGAGAGTGCCTGAGAGAGAGAGAGTGCCTGAGAGAGAAAGAGAGAGGGAGAGTGTCTGAAAGAGAGAGTGTCTGAGAGAGAGAGTGTGTCTGAGAGAGTGTCTGAGAGAGGGAGAGTATCTGAGAGGGAGAGTGTCTGAGAGGGAGAGTGTCTGAGAGGGAGAGTGTCTGAGAGGGAGAGTGTCTGAGAGGGAGAGTGTCTGAGAGGGAGAGTCTGAGAGAGTGAGAGTGTCTGAGAGAGAGAGAGTGTCTGAGAGAGAGAGTGTCTGAGAGAGAGAATGTGTCTGAGAGAGAGAGAGTGTCTGAGAGAGAGAGAGTGTCTGAGAGAGAGAGAGTGTCTGAGAGAGAGAGGGTGTCTGAGAGAGAGAGAGTGTCTGAGAGAGAGAGTGTCTGAGAGAGAGAGAGTGTCTGAGAGAGAGTGTCTGAGAGAGAGTGTCTGAGAGAGAGTGTCTGAGAGAGTGAGGTGTCTGAGAGAGAGAGTGTCTGAGAGAGAGAGTGTCTGAGAGAGAGAGAGTGTCTGAGAGAGAGTGTCTGAAAGAGAGAGTGTCTGAGAGAGAGAGAGTGTCTGAGAGAGAGAGAGTGTCTGAGAAAGAGAGAGTGTCTGAGAGAGAGAGCGTGTCTGAGAGAGAGAGAGAGTGTCTGAGAGAGAGAGCGAGTGTTTGAGAGGGAGAGTGTCTGAGAGAGAGAGAGAGTGCCTGAGAGAGAGAGAGAGAGAGAGAGAGAGAGAGAGAAAGAGAATGAGTGCCTGAGAGAGAGAGAGAGTGCCTGAGAGAGAGAGAGAGAGAGAGAGAGAGACAGTGCATGAGAGAGAGAGAGAGAGAGAGAGAGAGAGGGAGAGTGTCTGAAAGAGAGAGGGAGAGTGTCTGAAAGAGAGAGTGTCTGAGAGAGAGAGAGTGTCTGAGAGAGAGAGAGAGAGAGAGTGCCTGAGAGAGAGAGAGAGAGAGAGAGAGAGAGAGAGAGAGAGAGAGAATGAGTGCCTGAGAGAGAGAGAGTGCCTGAGAGAGAGAGAGAGACAATGCCTGAGAGAGAGAGAGAGAGAGAGAGAGAGAGAGAGAGAGGGAGAGTGTCTGAAAGAGAGAGAGAGTGTCTGAGAGAGTGAGAGTGTCTGAGAGAGAGAGTGTCTGAGAGAGAGAGTGTCTGAGAGAGAGAGTGAGTGTGTCTGTGAGAGAGTGTCTGAGAGAGAGAGTGTCTGAGAGAGACAGAGAGTGTCTGAGAGAGAGAGAGTGTCTGAGAGAGAGTATCTGAGAGAGAGTGTCTGAGAGAGTGAGAGTGTCTGAGAGAGAGAGTGTCAGAGAGAGAGTGTGTCAGAGAGAGAGTGTCTGAGAGAGTGAGAGTGTCTGAGAGAGAGAGTGTCTGAGAGAGAGAGTGTCTGAGAGAGAGAGTGTCTGAGAGAGAGAGTGTCTGAGAGAGAGAGTGTCTGAGAGAGAGAGAGTGTCTGAGAGAGAGAGTGTCTGAGAGAGAGAGTGTCTGAGAGAGAGAGTGTCTGAGAGAGAGAGTGAGTGTGTCTGTGAGAGAGTGTCTGAGAGAGAGAGTGTCTGAGAGAGACAGAGAGTGTCTGAGAGAGAGAGTGTCTGAGAGAGAGTATCTGAGAGAGAGTGTCTGAGAGAGTGAGAGTGTCTGAGAGAGAGAGTGTCAGAGAGAGAGTGTGTCAGAGAGAGAGTGTCTGAGAGAGTGAGAGTGTCTGAGAGAGAGAGTGTCTGAGAGAGAGAGTGTCTGAGAGAGAGAGTGTCTGAGAGAGAGAGTGTCTGAGAGAGAGAGTGTCTGAGAGAGAGAGAGTGTCTGAGAGAGAGAGAGTGTCTGAGAGAGAGAGGGAGAGTGACTGAGAGAGAGAGAGAGTGCCTGAGAGAGAGAGTGAGTGCCTGAGAGAGAGAGTGAGTGCCTGAGAGAGAGAGTGAGTGCCTGAGAGAGAGAGTGCCTGAGAGAGAGAGAGAGAGAGAGAGAGAGAGTGAGTGCCTGAGAGAGAGGGAGAGAGTCTGAGAGAAAGAGGGAGAGTGTCTGAAAGAGAGAGGGAGAGTGTCTGAGAGGGAGAGTGTCTGAGAGGGAGAGTGTCTGAGAGGGAGAGTGTCTGAGAGGGAGAGTGTCTGAGAGAGAGTGTCTGAGAGGGAGAGTGTCTGAGAGGGAGAGTGTCTGAGAGGGAGAGCGTCTGAGAGAGGGAGAGTGTGTGTGTGTGTCTGTGAATGAATACAGACACCAACCCACAGTCAGTCATATTCACCCACCCACTCGTCAACCACCCAAGTGTCAGTCAGTCACCCACCCACGGGTCAATCACCCACCCACACACACAAGTGAGTCACCCACCCCTTCACCCACCCACCCCCCACACCCACTCTCTCTCTGTCTCTCTCTTTCACCCACACTCTGTCTTATCTTAACTGCCATATATCACCGAAATCACCTATACTGCTTTCTTCCAGATCTGACTCTCAAGCTTCACACAGGAGACAGGTAGGGAAAACCCCAGTCCCATACTGAATCCCCCCCAGGCCTTTTGTCACAAAGGATGTAGCATTGGGTATCTTTGTCTTTTGTGGAAAATATTAAAATAAACAGATTGCATTGTAATGTTTTTTTATTAACAAAAAAAAAGTTAAGTAAAAGTTGCGCGCTAATTTTTTTTTTTACGGTAGGTGCGCTATGGGGGCAGGGGGGCTGCTCCTTTCATTTGTCCTGGGGCCCATGATTTCTGTTGGCGGCCCTGTAAGGGGGAGGAGTTACCATGTCCTACTGTGGGAAGGTATGCTGTGTGTATTTGTGTGTCACTTTGCTGTGTGTGTTTGTGTGTCAGTTTGTTGTGTGTGTGTTTCAGTCTGTCAGTCTGTCAGTATGCTTCAGTGTGCTTCAGTGTGTCAGTATGCTGTGTGTGTTTGTGTGTAAATTTGTCAGTTACAGTTTGCTCTGTCAGTGTGCTATTTATGATTCAGTGTCTGTCAGTGTGCTGTGTGTGTGATTCAGTGTCTGACAGTGTGCTAACCACCCACCCTGGGGCTACTGCCACCTTCATCCACCCACTCTTCCCCAATAAACAGGCTATTGCAGTTGAACCCCTTCATTGCCTTAGCGGCTAGCCGTTAAGGTAATGACGCTGTTTTAATAACAATTTTAATACAAGTGTATGTGAGCAGGGGGTCTCCGAGCAGAAACGCGTTGATTTCAGGTCCGGGGACACCTGTTTCCAGAGATACAGGCCCCGTTATGGGCTGCCGGTATCTCCTATGCATTAAAATCCCACGATCACATGAAACGAGACATTTAAATGCATAGGAGATACCCATAACAGGACCAGGGTGTCCCCAGACCTGAAATCAACGCGGTTCTGCTCCGGAGACCCCCTGCTCATGTACACTTGTATTAAAATTGTTATTACAACCCTGCGATCACTGGCGAAATATGCGCAGGCCAGATCACAGTAGATCGCTGCAGGTAGATGAATGAGGCCTTTTGAGAGAGGCGAATATCACATCGCTGCTCCTCACCAGTTTTGGGCATTTAGCTATCGCCGGTCTTCAGAATCTTTCTTAATACCATGATAACTACGCTGAAAAAACTGGCGGCGTAACAGGCCCAGCAAGATGATTTATGAAGGTTACTAGCATAAGTGTTTATTTGAAGGTTTCTATTCCTGAATCCCTAATGAGATTAAATATTTGCCACTATTTAGGTTCTTTCATTGTATGTACAGTGTACTTTATGGAATAGCAAGCCAGTGTACCCAGTGATGTGTTGTGTGTGTGTTTTGTTGTTGTTGAGTTTTTAAGATGCATTGCTTAGTAGTTTTTGATGTATTTATGTACTACATTTTTCTATATTTTTAATTATTACATTCTTTTATGCCCTTTCTTTGCAAGGGTTTCTTTCCAACTGTTGGGATAGCTTCTGGTGTTATATAATATTTATTATACCCTCTAGGTCCGAGGTGGCGAATTGGCCATGAAAGTGTGGCGAATTTGAGTTTGCCAGCTCCCACAGTAAAATGAACGTTTTCCTGTCTGATAGTGTGCGGGTTTCTGATTTCTGAATAAGTCAATGAAGTGAACCAGCGGCAGGTGATAGTGCTGAGGGGAGGGAAGCAGCCTATTTTGATCTGGTTTAATACTGATTGGCCGGCGAAGTAGAACAAAGAAAAACCAGTCAAACAAATATATAAAGGGAACCAACCTCTACAATCCTTGACTGATATCACCCAATTTCTTGCCTCCATTTCCTCTCTGAATGAGAAGAGTGAGCTGTTAGTTCTAGGGGATTTCAACTTCAATTGGCTTGACCCTAAAAACCACAAAATCCAGATACAACTCAAGTCACTTAACCTATCGCAAATCATTTCCCAACCCACACGAATAAACCTGAAGTCGCATAACCATTCCTTGCTAGACTGGATTCTCTCCTCAAACCCCAGCAGAATCCAATCCTCTGGCATCCTTCCTGATATTTTCAGTGACCATGCAATAGTGTACTGTGTAAGGAAAATTAAACCGCCCCATTCAAGCCCTAAAGTTCTCCTCACTAGAACATTTAAAAACTTTAACCCACAACAGTTTCTGGATGACCTTACCAACTGCCCATGGCACAGAATCGATTTAATTCCCGACCCTGATTCTGCGCTCGACTATTTCCAATCTGAGTTCTTAAAACTCTGCGATACCCATGCTCCACTACGCAAAATAAGGGTACGGGGGGCCCACCTTCCATGGGTTACACCTGACCTTATAGCACTCTACCAGTTCAGGGATGCCTTGTGGAAAAGCTACAAAGTAACTGGCACTACCAAGGATCTCAATCACTACAGATGCCTGCGGAACGTGTGCACAAGGCAAACAAGGTATGCAAAAGCACAATATTACTCTGACAATCTCCACCAAAATACATCAAACCCAGCTAACTTCTGGAAGGTTATCAACAATATATTCCAGGCTCCTAACCATCAACAACCAAGTAATATCACTAAGGGGGATATTACTCTGACAAACCCCACTGACATTGCAAATGCATTCAATGATTACTTTGTGGGGTGTGCCACTAACTTATTAGCGAAACGCAGCACAAACCCCAAACCTGAATCTCATCCTGGGAGTACCCCTATAGTCCCACCCCCTCCCAACACTGCCCACAAATTTCAATTTAGCCCAGTATCTGAAGAGGAGATTACACAAGCGCTCCTCCAACTAAAACTAAGCAGCCAATGTGGACCCGACTTACTACAATCTAGGTTCCTACGACTTGGTGCCCCAGCCATTGCCAAACCAATTGCTTCCATAGTCAACTCTATCCTGTCTGCAGGCCATATCCCTAAGACCTGGAAAACTGCCAGAGTTGTCCCAATCTTCAAAATTGGGGACAAAAACACTGTCTCAAACTACAGGCCAATCTCACTTCTCCCAATTCTATCCAAAGTTATGGAAAAATGTGTCCACTCCCAATTAAGCGATTTCTACACCAAGACAACTTTCCCTAGCCAATTCCAGTCTGGGTTTCGTCCCAAACACTCCACCGTAACTACCCTGCTAAAAGTTTGCAATGAAATCCAGTGTGGAATGGAATGGGGACAACTCACTGGTGCAGTATTCCTAGATTTTGCAAAGGCTTTTGACACAGTTGATCATGTTATCCTGCTTAACAAACTCCAGAGCTCTGGAATAGGGAAACATGCTTTAAACTGGTTTCAGTCCTACCTATCAGGAAGATCCCAACATGTGTCCATCTCAGGCTCTAACTCCAACCCCCTGGATATCACCTGTGGTGTACCGCAAGGCTCTGTTCTGGGGCCCCTACTCTTCTCAGTGTTCATTAATGATCTTCCCACAGCTTGTAAGGAAGCCTCAATACACATGTATGCAGATGACACAATCCTGTATGCACACAGCCATAGCCTGTCTGACCTTCAACACATACTTCAGTCTGACTTTTTGAGACTCGAAAACTGGATTTCCCAAAAGAAACTGTTTTTAAACACTGACAAGACTGTAACAATGATATTTGGGACCAAGACTAAATTTGTAAAGCTTCCAGTGACTGAGCTCCTGATTAGAACCAACGCTAACACCACCCTAACACCTGTCACTAGTTTTAAATACCTGGGCTTATGGTTTGACTCCCACTTAACATTCGGGATGCACATAGATACCCTGACAACCAAGACCTATGCCAAACTAGGGGTACTTTACAGGAACAAATCCTCCCTAAGTCTCCTGGTCAGAAAGCGTATTGCACAGCAGATGCTAATGCCAATTATTGATTATGGAGACATAGTATATGGCTCGGCTCCTCAAACCCACCTTAGCAAACTTGACACCCTCTACAATTCAATTTGTCGTTTTGTTCTCCAATGCAACTACAACACACATCACTGCGAAATGCTCAAAGAACTAGATTGGTCATCACTAGAGTCTAGGCGCAAAGTTCACCTTTCCTGTCTCACCCTCAAATACTTTCTGGGCAAGCTACCCAGCTACCTGAACAAGCTCCTCACCCCTACCACATGCAGTACCTATCACCTGTGATCAGACTCCAAAAGACTATTCATGGTCCCAAGACTCAACAAAGTATCCGGACGTTCCTCCTTCTCCTTCCGTGCACCCCAAAACTGGAACAACCTACCAGAGACTCTCATATCCACCACCAGTTTAAGTTCTCTCAAATCTAAGGCTGTCTCACACTTTAATCTGGTCTGTAACTGTTTCATACGCTCATAATATATATTTTCTTTAACTGTGCATGCAATGACTTGTATATAATGTATACCTTGTTCATTTATGTAACTGTATTTGTAATCATGTATTATTTTGTTTTACTCTGTGCCCAGGACATACTTGAAAACGAGAGGTAACTCTCAATGTATTACTTCCTGGTAAAATATTTTATAAATAAATAAATAAATAAATAATAAATAACAAGTGCACTGTAAAAAATGCACTTAAAAAAGAAGGGTTAACTCAGGGGTGTGGGAGGGGAGAGGGGTTGAAAGCTACAATACCAGCCAGCCAAAATGCAGCTTTGCTGGGTTGAAAAAACCACTGGGTGAAAAACCCTGGGTAAAAAAACAAAACGGTTTTAAAACCCCAAAAACAAACTTTAAACCTCTACAAAACACACAGTCCCCTACAGTTTCACTCCAAAAAATAACAATAGGAAATAAAGTGAGATTGGAAGTAAAACAGCCAGTTAAACAACCAGTGGTGGGGGAAGGAGAGAGGGGTTGAAAGCTGCAGTTTCCAGCAAGCCAAAGTGCAGCTTGTGCTGGGTTGAAAAATACTGCAGTCCCTGGGTGAAAAACCAAAAACGGTTTTTAAACCCCAAAAACAACCTTTAAATCTCTACAAAACACACAATCCCCCACAGTTTCACTCCAAAATAACACAAATGAAAAGAAAAATACAACCTGATTCCACAATGCCTAGGAGCTCTGTACATACACTTCTGAGTGAAGCAGCCTATTTTGATCTGGTTCAATACTGATTGGCCGGCAAAGCCGGCCAATTCAGTTAAACAGCAATTCTACTTGTTGCCAAGTAGAACAAAGAAAAACCAGTCAAACAAATATATAAGGGAATCAACAAGTGCACTGTAAAAAATGCACTTAAAAAAGAAGGGTTAACTCAGAAGACCCCATGATGGGGGATACCGAGCAGAGCACCCCGCCTAACGCCCACTGGGAGGCAAACTCCGAAACCGTCCCAGCGGACTCGGCGTACGTGAACTCTGTCCGAATACGGGAGTGCACCAGTGCCCGGAACACTGCCACGATGTTCGTTGGGACCCCCCTCTCCAAACGCTGCTTCCTGGTCTTGTAAATGGCTACCTTAGCCACTGCCAGGAGCAGGTTGACTAGGAGATCCCTAGGCTTATTGTCTCGGGACACTGGGCACCCAAAAATAAAATGATGAGGAGAGAAGTTTAACCAGAACTGCAGGAGAAGGCTCCTCAAGAAGGACAATAGGGGCTGCAGTCTGGCACAACTCAAATAAACGTGAAATACGGACTCCCGCTCGCCACAGAAAGGACAGGCGGCGGGGGAGTCCGTGAAGTGTGCCAAATACTCTCCTGTGCTCAGTGCACCGTGGAGTACCCTCCAACTCAAATCCCCGGCGGGACGGGGAACCAAAGCTGAATAGAGCTCTCTCCACCGGGGTCTCTCGCCCTCGTTCCCAAAAAATACCCGCCTCCAGGTGGTATCTGGGCGGGTGACAAGGGCGAGGTAGTGCACTATATGGAGCACCAGAGAATACAGGACTTTCCTCGGCATGCCGCGAAAACATGCCGGGGACATATCCCCCAACCTGCTGAGGTTTGGGGAGATAGGAGCCCAAGGGGGTTGTCTTGGTTTGGGTTCTACGCAAAGATCCGGAGAGCTGAAGTTGATAGGTTGACAAGGCTCTCCGGTCTGCAAAACCCCCTCGATGAAGGTGCGTGAGTCGGGGTGGATGGCATCTTTAATCTCCTGGATCAAACGACGAGGGACGCGGGCAGTAAGCAGACCCATACGGGGCACGAGCTCCTCTGCTCCTACCCAGTCCTGCCGCTCATAGTCCAGGAGATCCCCGACTCTGGTCACCTGCGCCAGGATTAGCCGGCGGCAAATAGAGGGTGAATCCAACATCCGAGCCCCCACTGCTGGATTATACAGCAGGGGCTCAGCGAGGAAATAAACCCCCGCCGCCTGTTCCTTCCTGGTCGCGGAGACCAGTTTCCAGGCCTTCAGTAAGTCCCGGTAGTATGCCGGCAGCACCGAGAGGTTTCTTCCTAAACCCTCGGGCCTGATGAAAAAAAGTTGCCGGTCATACCTCATATTGCGCAGCTGGCGAAAGAAAAATGTCGCCAGCTGGCACCACTGCGGAGACGGATCTGCGAATAGGTATCTCTGCAGGTACTGGAGGCGGAAAGTGTGTAACTGGGAGCGGACACACACCACTCCCTGTCCACCCTCCTCCAAAGGGAGACACGCAACTCCCGCAGAGACTAATGCTTCCCCATCCAGAGGAAATCCATCAACCTCCTCTGGATCTTGTTGATAAATTCGGGGGTTGGACCCATGGCTATCAGCCGGTGCCAAAGCTGACTGGCCACCAGCTGGTTGATCACCAGGGTCCTTCCCCTAAGGGAAAGCATTCTCGACAGATACACCCATGACCCCAGACGAGCAATGACCCGTTCTTCAAGATCACTGAAGTTTTTTGGGGCCGGGTCCTCCGCAGCAGACAGGTAGACTCCCAGATACTTGAGAGTATCGCTCTCCCACGAGACATTCCGAAACGTGGGGGGCAAAGAGTCCACCTGTAAGGGACCCACAAATATGCCGGAGCACTTGGACCAGTTGATCCGAGCAGAAGAGGCCGCGGTGTAGACCTCTTGGCAAGCTTGTGCCCGCTCCAGATCATCTAGGTCCTGGGCCACGAGGAGCACGTCATCGGCATAAGCCGACAGGACTACTCGCATGTTGGGTTCCCGCAGCACCAGCCCGGTGAGCCTCCTCCTCAGTAGGCAGAGGAAGGGCTCAATGGCCAGCGCGTACAGTTGCCCAGACAGGGGGCACCCTTGACGTACTCCCCGACCAAACACAAAAGGTGCCGTCAGGGACCAGTTGATCTTCACCAGACACTCTGCAGAGGCGTACAGCATCTGGAGAAAGCCCACAAATTATGGGCCAAAGCCAAACGCCCGCAGGGTCTGCATAAGGTAACGGTGATTCACTCTGTCAAACGCTTTCTCCTGATCTAGGGACAGGAAGGCGAGTGATAGACCAGTCCTCTGCGCGTAGCTCATCAGGTCCCGGACCAGAAAAATGTTGTCATGAATGCTCCGGCCCGGGACAGTATAGGACTGGTCGGGGTGAATCACCTCTGCCAGCACGGACTTGAGCCTCAGCGAGAGCGCTTTGGCTACGATCTTATAGTCCGTGCTGTGCAGTGAGACCGGTCGCCAATTAGAGATCTGACGGAGATCCCCCTTCTTCGGCAGCAAAGACAGTATTGCCCGCCGACACGAAAGTGGCATCTCACCGATCTCAAGGGCTTCGATTAGGACCTCGTGAAATCAGGTCCCAGCATCTCCCAGAAAAACCGGAAGAACTCCACAGTCAGCCCGTCTAGCCCCGGCGCTTTTCCGTGGGACATGAGACTGAGGGCTTCAGAGAGCTCGGCCAGAGTCAAAGGTAACTCAAGCGGCTCCCTTCCATCCTCACTGACCGTGGGAAGCCCCTCCCATAAGACCCTGCATTTATCTAGCTGGATGGACTCCGGAGAGAAAAGATCTACATAGAATCTCCGGGTTCTGTCCCGCATGCTCTCCGGGTCAGTCAGAGGGGTACCGCCCTCTGCCAACAGGCATGTGATATGTCTACGGTTTCCCCTCTTTTTCTCCAGCGCGTAGAAGAGGCGCGACCCGCGATCCATCTCTCGAAGGAAGTTGATGCGGGATCGTACATATGCCCCCCGAGCTCTCCGATCTTCCAAGTCCCGGAGAGTGCACTTCCTCTCCACGTACATACTCTGCAGGTATTGGTCTCCTGCCACAGACAGCCGCTTCTCGAGATCGAGCACCTCCTCCCTGAGGGCCTCGATCTCAGCATCACGCCGCCCGCTGGCACCCTTTGTGTACTCCTGACACACGAGGCACAGATGAACCTTGCCCACGTCCCACCACTGCTCTAACGTGGCAAAGTCTGACCTGCAACCTCTCCAGGCCATCCAAAAGTCTCGGACCGTCGTCGCAAACCCCTTGTCCTCCAACAACGTATTGTTGAAGTGCCAATATGCGGCCGAGGGTGCTGCAGGTAGCAGCGTCACCGTCACGGACGCACAATTGTGGTCCGAAAACGGCGCCAGCCTAATGGCACTGGACTGGGCTCGTGACAGGCTGTGGCTGGAAATATACAGCCTGTCGATCCGGGACCAGGACATCCGTTCACCCCTAAACACCCTAACATGGGTGAACTCAGTGGATGCCTCAGGATGTTGTTCTCGCCAGACGTCTACCAAGGAGTAGCGGGTGATGACCTCCCGCAAGGCCGACGCAGAACACGGGTGTGGCTCCGGACCATTCCGGTCTTTGCGAGCCTCGAGGGTACAGTTAAAATCACCCCCGAGCACCACGTATTCGTCTGCGTCGACTGTCTCCAGGTATTCAGATATTCTGACGAAGAACTGCCTTCTCAGGGGTCCGGTGGCAGGAGCATACACGTTCAGGAAACTAAACGTGTAGTCCTCGTGTCGGACCCTGATATGCAACAGGCGACCTGGAACAACAGCTTTGGCAAGCAGCAGCTCAGGTTGAAAGGATTCGGAGAACAGGGTCACCACCCCACAAGATGTCGAAGTGAGGTGGCTGAAAAAGACCTTGCCTCGCCACTCCAGATGCCAGCTGGCTTCAGCCTCTGGAGTGGTATGGGTTTCCTGCAGGAAACTCACAGAATACTTTCCCTTTTGTAAAAAGGAGAGTACCTGGAACCTGCGAAACCCGTCCTTACATCCATTTACGTTTAGCGTACCGATGCTCAAAGCCATTGGTAATCAAGAGTCTTGCTTCCCATAGGCGCTCAGGGTACTATACCCCGAGAAGCCTTTACGTGCTCTCGCATCACTTTGTTAAACTTTAGGAGCCGAGTATGTTCGATAGTCCCGGAAAGTTTGGCCTTGTGGTTAGCCTTGATATATACTCTGAGAGAGTGGAGAATGACCGAAGCATCCTTCCACCTCTCAAGGGCCAACTGCACCTTCGTATGTCCGTGTCTACAGGGGGTATCATCCAGGAAACTATCTAGCTCCCGGGCAGGGATAATGGGGATCGAGGAGTCCACCGACTCCATGGTGCCAGAGGACTCCCCTCTGAGCCCCAACTCCCCAGGCTCCTCTTGGCTGGAGAATTCAAGACCCCCATCCTTCTCTGCGGGGGCCTCTCTCAGCCCTAGATTGGATCCCCTCCTCTGTGTTTCCACGAGGGGGTCCACTGTGCTCTCCACCTCCATCCCCGAGTCAGGATGTTCAGGTGGAGGTGGAGGGTTGGTCAGCGCACGGGATTTTGCTCAAACGTAGAGATAAGAGGATAGGAAGATATGGAACACGGTATTAGTGTTTTAGTAATCGAACGGTACAATACAGCCAAAAGAACTTTGGAATTAAAAATGTATGAAAAATATATTTTTTAAATAGCTTAAAACTCTTTGGAATTAAAGAACCTTGGTAATTAAAAGTAAATATATGAAAAAATATATTCTAAAATAGCTTAAAAATCCTTAAATAAAATCCTTAAATAAAATTTAAATGGAATTGTGTGTTTTTTTTGTGAACAAAAGCAGAATACGTGCTATATGTGGATGACTAACAGGGTGTGTTTATATAGCCTGTTGTTGGTCTGAGGTAAAAAGGGGATAATGGGGCTGGTTAGCAGAGTTTAATGCGCAGTCTTTCCTTCACGGAATGCTGCTAAAAACAATAGTTTTCTCACCCTCCTGGTGGAGGCAGTACGTGAGTTGCTTCTCTCCCGGGGGCCCAAATAGGAAGAAAAGGGCCGAACTCGGTGAGTGAGCAAAATAGAATTTATTAGGTATAGAAAACAAAGTCAAAATAACACTCACGGTACAGCTTTAAAACAGCCCAGCATCAGCCTGATCGTCCGGTGATATTCCTCTCACCAGTACAGCTCCCGTGGTCGCGTCCGACGGCGGGACCGGAAGAGGAGGTCTTACCGGATGTCAGCAGGCTGGCTGGGTCCTTCAATCAATGGGCTCCGGCAGGGAACAACTAGTTTCGCAATAATGCTTCGTCAGGTTCCTGCCAGATGCCCTGTGTCTTCCCTCTTTATAGGCAAATACCTAATTGATGATTGGATTGGTCATCAATTGGTATTGGTACAATTAAATAATAAAATGTCAAAACGACCTTTATTGAGTGTTGGGTGTTGGACTAATGCCCAATAATATGAAAGACCAATAATGCTAAACTCTAAATACATACATAAATATGTTACAAGTAGTGACAATGTTATACACAGTAGATAATCATGTACACATGATCTCTATCAGTTCTATGAGACCTTCCCTCGCTCGAGGTGTAGGCAATTAGTAATTTGTGCAATCTACAGACATCTTTAAACAAATCTCTTAAAATTGGTAGCAGGTGCAGCACAATAACTTGTGAAGTAAACCTCTAAGTAATTCCTTCAGCAAATTAATTTCATACCTAAAGTGGCCCTTGCACTTAGAACTTCTGTGATGTGTGACATTTAAACTAAATGCAAAAAAGCTTATGCTCAGATGGATGGATTTTGAGTGATATATAAAAAATATAAAATAATAAAATAAGAATATAAAAATGTATTGTAAATAAAAATATTGTATAGATGAATATATGTATAGTTGGGGCTACCATATGGTATCGCTTATATGTTTAGACTATTTGTCCTGAAAAATATATATATATATGGTGTATTACCCAGGTTTAGGTGATATATGTTAAAAAGTATCCCTGTGTGTGTCGTGACTCCCCCTTTAGTTTGGAGAATGTCAATGGTGACTGGAATAGAATTGGAAAAGAATTATTCCTACAAATGTGATAGTTCAGTAATTCAAACATAATGATCAGTAATTTAAAGATGTATGGAACTTGGATATATTTTCAATATGATTCATTGGGGATTTGACCCCACGATCATATTAGGCCTTACTTAAAAGCAGAGTGATAAGTTGGCTGTGCTATACAGAGGCAGATGGACTTCATGTACTTGTTTGCACATATGCGAACAGAGAGAGTACAGAATTCTGCAATGAGAATAACAAATGTGGGTAAAGAGTATTGTTGTGTTACCCAGGCTTAGGTGAAATGTTAAAAAGTATTAAAAAGTATCCTTGTATATGTCTTGCTTCCCCCTTGTTGGTAGTTTTAGGGAATGTTGGTGGTGTCTGGAATTGGATTTGGGATAAAAAAAAAAAAAAAAAAAAAAAAAAAAATTCTTTTTAGAATGTTAGTTCAAAATAATAGTAATAGTAATTAAAAATGATGCTCAATAATTGAGAAATGTGGGGTACTTGAATTCTTAGTGTGTGTTTCTAGTATTTCATTGGGGATTTGACCCCACGATCATATTGGCCCTTACTCAAAAGCAGTGTGATAAGTTAACTGTGCTACGCAGAGGCAGATAGATTTCATATACTCGTTGGTGCATATGTGAACATAGAGAACGTAAACATAGAGATAATGTAATTGTGTACGGTTAAGCGAATGTAAGTGAATCATCCAATTGCGAAGTTACTGGTTCCAAATTCGGGAGGGGGATTGGGGGAAAGAAGAGAAGAAGGGAGAGAAGAGAAACGTGATTAGTGTGTTAAATATACATGTTTCATTCTAGAAAAGCCCCAATGTCGATGTCAATGTTAAGTCCTTGGGGTGCTAGCGTCTTTAGTTTATAAATCCATAGTGTCTCCTTTCTTGCTAGTTTTGTAAGTCTATCTCCCCCTCTCCAAAGGGGGGGAATCTGTTCTATGGCTCTATATGTCAAGCCTGAGGGGTCCCCCTGATGCTGTAGTGACAAATGTTTTGACACGCTGTGGGTCATAACCTGTCGTCGGATGTTACCAATATGTTCCAATATACGAACCCTCAGTGGTCGGCTGGTACGGCCGACATACTGTAGTCCACAGGGGCAGCTTAGTAAATAGACCACGTAGTCACTCTTGCAATTGATAAAGTGCTTGGTTTTAAATTGTTCGCCTGTTACATGTGATGAAAAGTCTATTTTGTCGTTTGACCCTTGTTTGCAAGCTTTGCAAGTACTGCACTTATAAAAACCTTTGGCTGTTGATAGCCAATTCTCGTCCCTTTTGGAGTTATCAGTTCTAAATAGGCTGGGTGCTAATTTATTCTTTATATTATCTGCTTTTTTAAAGATGACCTTGGGTCTTTCTGGGAGGTAGTTTCTAAGGGTGTCATCTCCTTGTAGAAGGTGCCAGTGTTTATTAAGAATTTGTTGTATTTTGCCTGAATCCTGGCTGTACTGAGTTAAAAATGCGACGTTAAAATTTTCTGTCGGTTGTTTTTGTGTTGTTTTTAGGATATCTCGTCGTTGTAGGAGACCTGTCTTCTTAATGGATTCATCTAGTGAGTTTTTGTTGAATCCTTTGTTAATAAACCGATTTTTTAAAATGTCTGCTTGTTCTTTAAAAGTGTTACCGTCGCTGCAATTCCGCCTGATACGGCGGAATTGGCCTGGGGGTATGTTAGATAGCCACTTTTTGTGGTGGCAGCTTGTTCTCAGTAGGTAGTTGTTGCAGTCTACTTTCTTGAAAAATGTTTTGGTTTTGAGAGAACTGTTCTCGACATAGATGGTTAGATCTAAAAAATCTACAGAGATGGGGTTTGTGCAGGCCGTGAATTTTAGATTGATTTCGTTGTCATTGATATATTCTAAGAACCGTTTTAGATCCTCCTCGCTACCTTTCCAGATGAAGAAGATATCATCTATATATCTCCGCCAAAGCGCCAGATCTGCGCTAAATTCATGTGTTGACCAGATTTTGTCCTGTTCCCAGGCGTCCATAAAAAGATTGGCGTAGCTTGGTGCAAATTTCGTGCCCATTGCGGTGCCGCATTTTTGTAGGTAGTACTTTCCATCAAAGTTAAAAAGGTTATGTTTTAAAATAAAGTTAATACTCTCTAGAATAAAAGATTTCTGTTCTATAAGAACGTTTGGGTCATTGCTTAATGTCCTATCAATGGCTGAAATACCATCCTCGTGGTTAATGGATGTGTATAGTGATGTTACATCACATGTGCATAGTATAAAATCTGGGCTCCATGCTGTTTGTTCTATCAGATTGATAGTTTGTGTGGTGTCTCTGAGGTATGATTTCATCCCCACGACGTAAGGTTGTAGGGAAATGTCTATGTATTCTGACAATCGTGAGGTGAGAGAGCCTATACCCGAAATGATCGGTCTTCCTGGTGGGTCTATCAGACTTTTGTGTATTTTGGGAAGGAAATAGAAAATCGGCATCACGGGGAATTTGACATTCAAGTATTCATATTCCTTGGTGTTTATTACCCCTATTTCTTTACCCTTGTCCAGGTGTTTTGAATATTCTGTACAGAAATTCTTATGGGGATTTATTCTTAGACTCTCATATGTAATAGCATCTGAGAGGATCCTGTCTGCTTCTTTTTTATAGTTGGTAGTATCCATGATAACTACGCCCCCCCCTTTATCTGCTTGTTTGATGGTTATTGATTTATCATCCTCAAGTTTTTTGAGCGCAGTCTTTTCTTTAAGTGTTAGATTATGTTTTATTTTACTTCTTTTGCTATGGGTTAGTTTTTCGAAGTCTCCTTCTATTTTCTGGTGAAATGTCTCGATATTATGGCTCTTAGCCCAGCTTGGATAGAATTTAGATTTTTCTTTGAGAGTTGTGTGTTTCAATGTGTTTTCATCTATTGTTGTAGGTGTACTGTTACTTGTGATTTCCCTACTTTGTGCGTCTTTGGATAGGAAGAATTTTTTTAGGGTCAGTTGTCTTATAAATTTATGTGCGTCTATGTATAGATTGAAACCGCTGGCTACAGCGGCTGGAGCGAAGTTAAGGCCCTTTTTGATGAGGCTACATTCATCAGCATTCAGACTTTTATTGCTAAGATTGAAGATGTTACTGGTTTCTATTGTGTTGCTGGCCTTTTTCTGCTGATTTCTTCCTCCCCGTTTTCCTCGTGTGGTCTTTTTTTGGCCCTTGTGTTCGGGGAGTCTTGTTCCCTCTGTCCTTCTAAGAGTATGTGTCTGTTCTGTGTCGTTAGAGGGGAGGCTTTCCTCACTGGGGCCTTCTCTAAAAAAGGCCCAGAATATCCTGAGTGTCTAGGTGGTGACCTACGATCTCTTCTTGGGCTACGTTCCCTTTCATATCTATTTTCTCTCTGTTCTAGCGGAGATCTTGCTCTGTGGTTCTCTATGGGAGATCTGGCCCTGTGGTGGTGCTCGTGGTAATCGCTGTGTTTGGTGGTGTAGGGTTTATATTTCCATTGGTCATCATATTGGTGTCCCTGTCTGTGTTGTCTTTTCTCTTCGTCCCTTCTGTATGTGTCTGTTCGCTTATTATCTCTTTCGTGGTATGTATATCTACTCTCATTTGAATCTCTGTGGTTCTCGTGTTCCCTTGGTGCCCATTCCCTTGATGGTGCTTGTTTTTCATCATGCCTGAATTTTACATTCTTATTACTCGTGTTCTTTGCGTTGGATTTATTGTAGTCTGTGTTTGTTTGGTGGCTTGAAGTACTAGGACCACTTTCTATATTTATGTCCCTACTCTTATATTCAAATGTTCTCTTACGTTCCCTTGGAGTGCTTGGTGGGATTAGTGTGACTTTCTGCCATCTTGGATTTGAGCCGACTAAGTAGTCTTCCTCATCTCGTCTGTATTTTTTGTTTTTTGATTCTATTAGAAGTCTTTCTATCGTGTCAATTTCATCTGCTAGTTTTTTGTCCCTACTTTGGAAAGTTGGGTTTTCCATTATAGGTTCTAGTCTTTTCTGGATCAAAACCACCTCCCTGTCTATATCTGACAGGGTTTTGTTGTGATGATCTATTATGAGTTTCATGAGGGTAAAGGAGCAAGTGTCCATACTCTCCTCCCACATGACATTAAATTCTATATCTGATAATTCAAAGGAGGCTTTTTTAGAAAAACGCAATCCTCTTGGGATGCGTTTTGCATCTAGGTATTTCTGTAGATATACCTTGTCCCAAACTTTTTTTGTTTCTTTTTTGAGGAGTGTCTCTAGTTTATCAAACTCGTTGTTGATGGTTTCTATGTCCCCCATCTCAGCCGTCTCGACTTCCTTCATTTTATTCTCTATATTATTGCTTCTAAACAATCTTTTAGTGAATATACTTTCCATAATTTCATTTGTGTTTTCTGTTTCTAGGGTTTCTTCTTCCATCATGTGAAGATCAGGGTGCTGCCACCAAAGCGGGTTTAGAATAATGTGACAAAAAGAAAAGAGGTTGTTCAGGGGCAGCTGGTGGCGGCATGGCAGAGGCAGTGGTCTCCCGAGAGTCCTCGGGGGCCACAGAAGCACACATGCCACGGGTGTTCGCATCACCCACGGGAGGGCACTCACCAACCGCGGGAGGGCCCTCACCATCCGCGGGAGGGCCCCCACTGTCCGCGGGAGGGCCCTCACCATCCGCGGGAGGGCCCCCACCATCCGCGGGAGAGCCCCCACCATCCGCGGGAGGGCACCCACCATCCGCGGGAGGGCTCTCACCAACCATGGGGGGGCACTCCTTAGCAAGGGCTTCATAGGGAGGGTCCTTCCCAGCATTCACTCCCAACAAAGTGCCTGCCCAAAACTCTGCACCAAGAGGGTTCAGGTCAGACAACTCCCAGATGTAATCGGAAGTGCTCACCACAACACCCTCATCCACGGGGGTCAGCCCTAACCCATCTCCTTCCTCTGGTGACGCAAACCGGGCCTTTTTATCCCTATGTGCGTCACCCGAAGGCGGTACAGCCGGAGGGGGATCTTGGCTGGCTCTGAAGATAGGTGCACTCGGCATGTCAAATTTACTGAAGCACAATTCTCCAGGGGATGCTCTCCAACCGAGAGGGGCGCTGGGAGGCTCCCCAACGCCCCCAGAGGCATCGGGTACCTCCAGCTGCATTCCTTCCAGAAATTCGAGGGGGGTGGGCTGTACATTTGTGGGATCCGGCTTACACTGGTTAATCCCAACCAGTGGGCCGGACAGGACCACCTTGTGCGGAACTGATTTTTCTTTCCGCTTCCGAGACTTCAGAGGGTAAACGTAATATGGTTCACCCTCAACCTCCTCAATCACCCTCTTATTGGTTTTAGATTTGCTCTTCCTGGGGATTGATTTCCCAGGAGAGGGTGCCGCTGTCTCCATAGCAGGAGTTTCCTCCCGCTCCCCTTCACCCTGTACAGTGCTTACAATGGGGTTAGGGGGTTCTTGGGGGGGGACAGCGACAGAGGGTGACTGTTGTGGGGTGACTTTGTTCTTCCCCCTCTTTTTTTTGAGGAGAGGTTCAGATGTCACTGTTTGAGTTGCGACAGTGACATCTTCTGTGGTCCCAGGGGGGACCTGGGCCCTCGAGATCTTTTCCTTCTCCCTCTGTTCTTTGGGGAGAGGTTCAGATGTCACTGTTTGAGTTGCGACAGTGACATCTTCTGCGGTCCCAGCGGGGGCCTGGGCCCCCGAGGGCTCCGCTGCAGTGGGCACAGCGGCACAGGGTGTTTCCTCCTGGGGGGAGACAGCGCTAACAGAGGCTGGCCGCTCAAGGGCGACCCCCTCTCCTTCCTTCCGCTCTCCAGGAAGAGGTGCAGAAGTCACTGTTCCGGATGGGACAGCGACATCTCCTGCGGTCTCAGGAGGGACCTGGGCCCTTGAGGGCCCCGCTGTGATGGGCACAGCAGTACCGGGTGTCTTGGCAGAGGGAGGGGTGGGTGCAGGAGTTGGGATGGGTCCTCTGATCCCTTTGAGGCAACTCCTACGAGTGTGCCCCAGCTCTTTGCACAGATAACATCTAACCCCCTCCATGCCATAAAACACAGTGTATGCTATGCCCTCGTAGGGCACCCTAAACGAACCCTCCACAGATTCAGTGCTCCCCGGCAGCAGCAGTTGTACCTGCCGCCTAAATGAGAGTACATGCCTCAGCGCCCTATCTCTGCAGCCCAAAGATAATTTTATTATGGGGGACTTAATGTCTCCCAGGGCTTGCAGGTACGGCTTCATGAGGCAATCTGGGATGAAGGGGGGCACATTTGACAGAATGACCTTTGTGCCTAACCCCTCCATGGGTTCCATAGGGATGTATTTCCCCCCTACACTGATGCCTTTCTGCACCAGGGTGTGAGTGGCAGCTAGCATACGGAGGAAAAAAATGCCCCTCCCATACATTTTGCTGGCCGCCACCACAGCAGAGGGACCCACCACATCAGCCACAGCCCTCACATATATCTCCATGTTTAGGCCAGGTGACATTGGGCACCTCACCCCAAGCTTCCTGCTCAGACGGGGCGTGGCCCCAGCATTGTTGTTGCTGGGGTCAACGCCTGCAACTGCCACATGCGCCCATGTTGGACCTGGGACTGCAGGGGTTATGCTGCTAACAGGTGCTGGGGGAGGCGTGGCCAGGGCACTGGAAGGACCAGGCCTAGGGCTGTGACTAAGAGTGTTGCTCCTAGGGGCCACAGTTTTTGGTGTTCTATATCCGGGCGTCGCTCCTGTTGCCGCACTTGTCCTATTCTCCTTTCCAGGCATGATAACAAATAAGCCTCTAAGTCAGGGGAAGGTATTGCTTAGTGAGAGAGGTATTGAGAGAAAACTGTCCCTTTAAGAAGAGATCTCTCTGCAAGGGGAAAAAAAACCACAGCTTTTAAAACCTGCTGCAGTTTTAAATCTTTTTCCTCTTATTATTAACTCTCTCTCTGTTATAGTAAGCAAACACCACAATTTACAAGTCTTTATAGAAAAGACACAGAGCTCTCAATAGCAAGTGAGAAAAGGAATCAGGCTTAAGAAAAACAAAAGAGTGAAATTGGAAGTTTAAACAACCAGTAAAAACCTCCAGTAGTGAGGGAGGAGAGAGGGGTGAGACTGCAGTTTTCCAGCCAGCTAAACTGCAGCTATGCTGGGTTAAATCACTGCAGCCCCTGGGTGAAAACCAAAAACGGTTTTTAAACCTGAAAAAACACCCAAAACCCTCTATTAAACTCCCAGTATACTCACAGTATACTCCCCCACAGATCCAAACCAAAATATAACAAATAAAGAAAGAATAAAGCTGATTCCTTACCAAATGCCTGGAGCTCTGCACATACACTTCTGAGTGAAGCAGCCTATTTTGATCTGGTTCAATACTGATTGGCCGGCAAAGCCGGCCAATTCAGTTAAACAGCAATTCTACTTGTTGCCAAGTAGAACAAAGAAAAACCAGTCAAACAAATATATAAGGGAATCAACAAGTGCACTGTAAAAAATGCACTTAAAAAAGAAGGGTTAACTCAGAAGAACCCATGATGGGGGATACCGAGCAGAGCACCCCGCCTAACGCCCACTGGGAGGCAAACTCCGAAACCGTCCCAGCGGACTCGGCGTACGTGAACTCTGCCCGAATACGGGAGTGCACCAGGGCCCGGAACACTGCCACGATGTTCGTTGGGACCTCCCTCTCCAAACGCTGCTTCCTGGTCTTGTAAATGGCTACCTTAGCCACTGCCAGGAGCAGGTTGACTAGGAGATCCCTAGGCTTATTGTCTCGGGACACTGGGCACCCAAAAATAAAATGATGAGGAGAGAAGTTTAACCAGAACTGCAGGAGAAGGCTCCTCAAGAAGGATAAGAGGGGCTGCAGTCTGGCGCAACTCAAATAAATGTTAAATACGGACTCCCGCTCGCCACAGAAAGGACAGGCGGCGGGGGAGTCCGGGAAGTGTGCCAAATACTCTCCTGTGCTCAGTGCACCGTGGAGGACCTTCCAACTCAAATCCCCGGCGGGACGGGGAACCAAAGCTGAATAGAGCTCTCTCCACCGGCGTCTCTCGCCCTCGTTCCCAAGAAATACCCGCCTCCAGATGGTATCTGGGCGGGTGACAAGGGCGAGGTAGTGCACTATATGGAGCACAAGAGAATACAGGACTTTCCTCGGCATGCCGCGGAAACATGCCGGGGACATATCCCCCAACCTGCTGAGGTTGGGGGAGATAGGACCCCGAGGGGGTTGCCGTGGTTTGGGTTCTACGCAAAGATCCGGGGAGCTGAAGTTGATAGGTTGACAATGCTCTCCGGTCTGCAAAACCCCCTCGATGAAGGTGCGTGAGTCGGGGTGGATTGCATCTTTAATCTCCCGGATCAAACGACGAGGGACACGGGCATTAAGCATACCCATACGGGCGCAAGCACCTCTGCGCTTACCCAGTCTCGCCGCTCATAGTCCAGGAGATCCCCGACTCTGGTCACTTGCGCCAGGATTAGCCGGCGGCAAATAGAGGGTGAATCCAACATCCGAGCCACCACTGCCGGATTATACAGCAGGGGCTCGGCGAGGAAATCAATACCCACCGCCTGTTCCTTCCTGGTCACGGAGACCAATTTCCAGGCCTTTAATAAGTCCCGGTAGTATGCCAGCAGCTCAGAGAGGTTTCTTCCTAAACCCTCGGGCCTGATGATAAACAGTTGCCGGTCATACCTCATACTGCGCAGCTGGCGAAAGAAACTGGTCGCCAGCTGGCACCACTGCGGAGACGGATCCGCGAATAGGTATCTCTGCAGGTACTGGAGGCGGAAAGTGTGTAACTGGGAGCGGACACACACCACTCCCTGTCCACCCTCCTCCAAAGGAAGGCACGCAACCCCCACAGAGACCCAATGCTTCCCCATCCAGAGAAAATCCATCAATCTCCTCTGGATCTTGTTGATAAATTCGGGGGGCGGACCCATGGCTATCAGCCGGTGCCAAAGCTGACTGGCCACCAGCTGGTTGATCACCAGGGTTCTTCCCCTAAGGGAAAGCATTCTCGACAGATACACCCATGACCCCAGACGAGCAATGACTCGTTCTTCAAGTTCACTGAAGTTTTCTGGGGCTCGGTCCTCCGCAGCAGACAGGTAGACTCCCAGATATTTGAGAGTATCGCTCCCCCACGAGATAGTACGAAACGCGGGGAGCAAAGAGTCCACCTGTAAGGGACCCACCAAAATGCCGGAGCTCTTGGACCAGTTGATCCGAGCATAAGAGGCCGCGGTGTAGACCTCTTGGCACGCTTGTGCCCGCTCCAGATCATCTAGGTCCTGGGCCATGAGGAGCACGTCATCGGCATATGCCGACAGGACTATCCGCATGCTGGGCTCCCGCAGCACCAGCCCGGTGAGCCTCCTCCTCAGTAGGCAGAGGAAGGTCTCGATGGCCAGCGCGTATAGTTGCCCAGACAAGGGCCACCCCTGACGTACTCCCCGACCAAACACAAAAGGTGCCATCAGGGACCAATTAATTTTTACCAGACACTCTGCAGAGGCGTACAGCATCTGGAGAAAGCCCATAAATTGTGGGCCAAAGCCAAACTCCCGCAAGGTCTGCATGAGGTAACGGTGATCCACCCTGTCAAACGCCTTCTCCTGATCTAGGGACAGGAGGGCGAGTGACAGACCAGTCCTCTGCGCGTGGTGTAGCAGATCCCGGACCAGAAAAATGTTGTCATGAATGCTCCGGCCCGGGACAGTATAGGACTGGTCGGGGTGAATCACCTCTGCCAGCATGGACTTGAGCCTCAGCGAGAGTGCTTTGGCTACGATCTTATAATCCGTGCTGAGCAGTGAGACCGGTCGCCAGTTAGAGATCTGGCGGAGATCCCCCTTCTTCGGCAGCAGAGACAGTATTGCCCGCCGACATGAAAGGGGCATCTCACCAGTCTCCAGGGCTTCGGCCAGGACCTCGGTGAAATCAGGTCCCAGCATCTCCCAAAAAAACCGGAAGAACTCCACAGTCAGCCCGTCTAGCCCCGGCGCTTTTCCGTGGGATATGAGATTAAGAGCTTCAGAGAGCTCAGCCAGAGTCAAAGGTAACTCAAGCCGCTCTCTTCCACCCTCGCCGACCGTGGGAAGCCCCTCCCATAAGACCCTGCATGCATCCGGCTGGATGTACTCTGGAGAGAAAAGATCTACGTAAAACCTCCGGGTTCTGTCCCGGATGCTCTCCGGGTCAGTCAGAGGGGTACCATCCTCTGCTATCAAGCAGGTGATATGTTTACGGTTTCCCCTCTTTTTCTCCAGCGCGTAGAAGAGGCGTGACCCGCGATCCTCCTCCCGAAGGAAGTGGATACGGGATCGCACATACGGCCCTCGAGCTCTCCGATCTTCAAAGTCCCGGAGAGCGCACTTTCTCTCCACGTACGCACACTGCAGGAATTGGTCTCCTGCCACAGACAGCCGCCTCTCGAGATCGAGCACCTCCTCCCTAAGGGTCTCGATCTCAGCATCGCGCCGCCCGCTGGCACCTTTAGTGTGCTCTTGACAAACGAGGCGCAGATGAACCTTGCCCACATCCCACCACTGCTCTAACGTGGCAAAGTCTGACCTGCAACCTCTCCAGGCCATCCAAAAGTCTCGGACCGACGTCGCAAACTCCCTGTCCTCCAACAACATATTGTTGAAATGCCAATAGGCGGCCGAGGGCGCTGCTGGTATTAGCGCCACCGTCACGGACACACAATTGTGGTCCGAAAACGGCGCTAGCCTAATGGTACTGGACTGAGCTCGCGACAGGCTGTGGCTGGATATGTACAGCCTATCGATCCGGGACCAGGATATCCGTCCACCTCTAAAAACTCTAACATAGGTGAACTCAGTGGATACCCCGGGATGTTGTTCTCGCCAGACGTCTACCAAGGAGTAGCGGGTGATGGCCTCCCGCAAGGCCGACGCAGAACTCGAGTGTGGCTCTGGACCATTCCGGTCCCTCAGAGCCTCGAGGGTGCAGTTAAAATCACCCCCGAGCACCACGTGTTCTTCCGCCTCGACTGTCTCCAGGTATTCGGACAATCTGACGAAGAACTGCCTTCTCAGGGGTCTGGTGGCAGGAGCATACACGTTCAAGAAATTAAACGTGTAGTCCTCGTGCCGGACCCTGAGATGCAACAGGCGACCTGGAACAACAATTTTGGCAAATAGCAGCTCAGTTGAAAGGATTCGGAGAACAGGGTCACCACCCCACAAGATGTCGAAGTGAGGTGGCTGAAAAAGACCTTGCCTCGCCACTCCAGATGCCAGCTGGCTTCAGCATCTGGAGTGGTATGGGTTTCCTGCAGGAAACTCACAGAATACTTTCCCTTTTGTAAAAAGGAGAGTACCTGGAACCTGTGAAACCCGTCCTTACATCCATTTACGTTTAGCGTACCGATGCTCAAAGCCATTGGTAATCAAGAGTCTTGCTTCCCATAGGCGCTCAGGGTACTATACCCCGAGAAGCCTTTAAGTGCTCTCACAACACTTTGTTAAACTTTAGGACCCGAGCATGTTCGATAGTCCCGGAAAGTTTGGCCTTGTGGTTAGCCTCGATATATACTCTGAGAGAGTGGAGAATGACCGAAGCATCCTTCCACCTCTCAAGGGCCAACTGCACCTTCGTATGTCCGTGTCTACAGAGGGTATCATCCAGGAAACTATCTAGCTCCCGGGCAGGGATAACGGGGATCGAGGAGTCCACCGACTCCATGGTGCCAGAGGACTCCCCTCTGAGCCCCAACTCCCCAGGTTCCTCTTGGCTGGAGAATTCAAGACCCCCGTCCTTCTCTACGGAGGCCTCTCTCAGCCCTAAATTGGATCCCCTCCTCGGTGTTTCCACGAGGGGGTCCACTGTGCTCTCCACCTCCATCCCCGAGTCAGGATGTTCAGGGGCAGCTGGTGGCGACATGGCAGAGGCAGTGGTCTCCCGAGAGTCCTCGGGGGCCACAGAAGCACACAATGCCCTACTAGTTTCCTCAAGCGCCATACAGATGAATGGCATGCCACGGGTGTTCGCATCACCTGCGGGAGGGCCCTCACCAACCGCTGGAGGGCCCTCATCATCCGCGGGAGGGCCCCCACCATCCGCGGGAGGGCTCTCACCACCCGCGGGTGGGCCCTCACCATCCGCGGGAGGGCCCTCACCATCCGCGGGAGGGCCCTCACCATCCGCGGGAGGGCCCTCACCATCCGCGGGAGGGCACTCACCCACCATGGGAGGGCACTCATTAGAAAGGACCTCAAAGGGAGGGTCTATCCCAGCATTCACTCCCAATAAAGTGCCTTCCCAAAACTCCGCACTAAGAGGGTTCAGGTCAGACAACTCCCAGATGTAATCGAAGTGCTCACCAAAACACCCTTCAAACCCCCACCCACGGGGGTCAGTCCTAGCCCATCTCCTTCCTCAGGTGACGCAAACCGGGGCTTTTTTTCCTTAGTTGCGTCATCCGAAGGCGGTACAACCGGAAGGGGATCCCGGTCGACCCCCGGGTCCCCGAAGACAGGTATCTTTTTTGTGTCCGGTGGGGTAAATTCACCGAAACACAAGTCTCCGGGGGATTCTCTCCAACCCAGAGGGGCGTTGGGAGGCTCCCCAACATCTATTTCTAGGGGTAAGGCCTCATGCTGTTGAGCACCTTGGCCTTCCACCCCAGAGATGTCGGGTACCTCATCTTGCATTCCCTCCAGATCTTCGAGGGGGCTGTTCATTTATGAGATCCGGCTCACACTGGTCAATCCCAACCAGTGGGCCGGATGGAGCCACGTCGTGTGGGACTGATGTTCCGTTGCAATTAGGAGACATACGCGGTTTACCCACCTCGACCTCCTCAAACGCCCTCTTGTTTTTATTTTTAAATTTTCTCTTCCTGGGGATTGATTCCCCAGGAGAGGGTGCCGCTGCCTCCCCAGCAGGAGCTTCCTCCTGCTCCCCCGCACCCTGTACGGTGCTTACAATGGGGGTAAGGTGTTCTTGGGCGGGACAGCGACAACAGAGGGTGACTGTTGTGGGGTGGCTTTTACCTTCTCCCTGGGTCCTCGAGGGCTTTACCTTCTCCCTCTGTTCTTTTGGGAGAGGTGCAGATGTCACCGCCCGAGATGGGGCAGCGACATCTCCTACAGTCCCAGGGGGGACCTGGGCTCTCGAGGGCCCCGCTGTGGAAGGCACAGCGGCACCGGGTGTCTTGGCAGAGGGAGGGGCGGGTGCAGGAGCTGAGGTGGGATTCCTGTTCCCTTTGGGGCAACTCCTACGAGTGTGCCCCAGCTCCTTGCACAGATAACACCTAACCCCCTCCGTGCCATAGAAAAAAACATATTGAATGCCCTCGTAGGGCACCCTAAAGGAACCCTCCACAGATTCTGTGCTCCCCAGCAGCAGCAGTTGTACCTGCCGCCTAAATGAGAGCACATGCCTCAGCGCCCTATCCCTGCAGCCCAAAGGCAATTTTGTTATAGGAGACTTAATGTCTCCCAGGGTTTGCAGGTGCGGCCGCAAGAGGCTGTCTGGGATGAAGGAGGGCACATTTGAAAGGATGACCTTTGTGCCTAACCCCTCCATGGGTTCTATAAGGATGTAGATCCCCCCTACATTGATGCCTTTCTGCACCAGGGTGTGGGTGGCAGCCAGCGTATGGAGGAAGAAAATGCCCCTCCCATACATCTTGCTGGCCGCCACCACAGCAGAGGGACCCACAACGTCTGCCACAGCCCTTACATAGATCTCCATGTTAAGGCCAGGTGACATTGGGTATCTCACCCCAAGCTTCCTGCTCACACCGGGCGTGGCCCCAGCATTGTTGTTGCTGGGGTCGACGCCTGCAGCTGTTATCTGTGCCCATGTTTGAACTGGGGCCGCAGGGGCCACGCTGCTAACAGGCGCTGGGGCAGGTGTGGCCAGGGCACTGGAAGGACCAGGCCTAGGGCTGTGACTAAGAGTGTTGCTCCTAGGGGCCACAGTTTTTGGTGTCCTGTATCCGGGTGTGGTCCCCATTGCCGCACTACTCCTACCTCCCTTAGGCATGATAATATTAAGCCTTTTAGTCAGGGGAGGAGGTAGTATTTAGAGAGATAATGTGCAAAAGAGGAACTATCCTTTTAAGAACCAATTAACCTCTCTGCAAAGGGAGGGGGGAAAAAGACAGCTTTTGAAACCTGCTGTAGTTCTTCTCTCTTTCCCTTTATTACTCTCTCTCTGTTGTAATAAGCCACACAATTTATAAGTCTTTAAAGAAAAGACACAGAGCTCTTAATTGCAGGTGAGAAAAAGAGGAATCAGGCTTAAGAAATAAAGTAAAAATAGAAGTAAAACAACCAGGGGTGTGGGAGGGGAGAGGGGTTGAAAGCTACAGTACCAGCCAGCCAAAATGCACCTTTTGCTGGGTTGAAAAAACCACTAGGTGAAAAACCCTGGGTGAAAAACCAAAAAGGTTTTTAAACCCCCAAAACAACCTTTAAACCTCTACAAAACACACAGTCCCCCACAGTTTCACTCCAAAAAATAACAATAGGAAATAAAGTGAAATTGGAAGTAAAACAGCCAGTTAAACAACCAGTGGTGGGGGAAGGAGAGAGGGGTTGAAAGCTGCAGTTTCCATCCAGCCAAAGTGCAGCTTGTGCTGGGTTGAAAAATACTGCAGTCCCTGGGTGAAAAACCAAAAACGGTTTTTATACCCCAAAAACAACCTTTAAACCTCTACAAAACACACAATCCCCCACAGTTTCACTCCAAAATAAGTGAACCCAAGTGATTTGTATCGGCGCTATACAACACCCACAATACAATTAAGGTGCCAAAAATAGCACACAGTGATAAGGTGTGTAACCAAAGATACTTCTCAACCTTCCAAGGAATATGTAAGGATTCCTTACAGAAACAGTCTTGGTCCAAGGGGGGGGGGGGGGGGAAGGGAGTGGTAAATACAGGAACACACCGAAAATATAAAAAGATAAACAAAATAATGGTGCAGTAAATTCAAACAATGTGGGAAATAGTCAAATCTTGGCTCGGTTAGAATTCCTACTTACAACAAGTGGAATAAATAAAGGCAATGGTCTGACTCTGTCAGTATGAATGAGGTTAGATCTTTAGCAGAGAAGTAAATTCTGGATAGGAGGTAACTTCATACAGGGATCATTCAGGTGATGGAAACTCAGATTCACGGAGAGTGTGTTGGTCATATAAAAAGGAAACGAACCATAGTGTAGATCACAAAACACAATTTATCCAATCAAGCAAGGTAAGAAATGTACTTACAATAAGTACATAGAGTATGTACACAAAAAGGTATCGTGAGACAGTAGAGGGCTGTTTTTCGTAAAAAGCTTGCTGAATTTTCTCCCTTGGCTCCCACCTCACCGCCGATGGATGGCGTCTGACGTCACTTCCGGTAAACGGGTGATGACATCCGGTTGAGAGCGGGGAAGATGGATACCAGCAAATTGGCAGCAATTTCAGCAGACACCTCAAACGTCTTCACTCGGGGAGCAGCTGCAGCAGACTGACGACAAAGCTCTACGCGTTTCGCTGTACATAGACAGCTTCCTCAGGAGCTCTGTACATACACTTCTGAGTGAAGCAGCAGCAGGCGATCGTGCTGAGGTGAGTGACGCAGCAGCAGGCGATAGTGCTGAGGTGAGTGACGCAGCAGCAGGTGATAGTTCTGAGGTGAGGGAAGCAGCAGGTGATAGTGCTGAGGGGAGGGAAGCAGCAGCAGGTGATAATGCTGAGGTGAGTGAAGCAGCAGCAGGTGATAGTGCTGAGGTGAGGGAAGCAGCAGCAGGTGATAGTGCTGAGGTGAGTAAAGCAGCAGCAGGTGATAGTGCTGAGATGAGTGAAGCAGACGAACAGTGTGTGTTGTTTTAAATGTTTGATTGAGCAACCTAATTTCTCAATTTTTACATGGTGTGGTGATTTTCACTTCTCATTCGCCACACCTCTGGCTACATTGAAAAATAGGTTGCCCACCTCTGCTCTAGGTGCAACTTTGTTATTTAAGTTAGGATTCTGAAGGTATAAGTTAACACTTTGTATCTATATATACTGTCGTTGTATATCCACGTTTTGTGTAGAATGTATTTAGATGTCATGTTGATGTTATAACTATGGGATGGTCTCTGTTTCTTTTACGTAACTTTAGCAGCATTTATTTCATCGCAATTCTTAATAGCATTGATTTCTTGAATATAGATGGACACATCTCAGTTTATATGGGTTCTGTGTGTATTATAAATTTCAAGGTTAAAGGGGTCATTTATCTAATGTTTCCCAGCTGCATGCTAGGTTAAAACTACAGAAAATAACAGCTGCAGATTTATTAAAGAGAACTAAATAAATTGAAAGCAATAAGATTTTTTGTCTTTGGTTAGTGCAAAATAGTGGAGCAGAGGATACTGGCAAAAAACATTGCCATGTTAGAACATTTTCAAATGATGACCTGCTTGAATGATTTTGGGACCAGCAGATACCTCTCTAAACTTAAATACTGAATCGTTTAGCAGTGGTAGAATAAAGCAATTTGAATTCAAAGAGACCTGTTGCAATAGTGATCATTGCTGTACTATTTTCAACTCCCCACACCATATAAGGAAAAAACTGTCCAAACAGCCTGGCTCTCCTGACACAGGTGAGGAAGTGTAAATAAAGTTCTTTAACATTTCTAGTGTAGCCAGGACCGGTTCTTGGCTACCAGTCTGCCTTCACTGGAAGTAATCCCTGGCAAGAGAAGGCTTCTAGTACTTATCATGGATTTTCCCCACTCCCAGCATTGCCCTCGAGTGACAGGGGGGGAGGTGGAACCAGGCCTCGGTTCACCCAATCCTGGGTCAGACCTGGTGCCCTCCTCCTGGCTGTACTTAAGGGGAGTGCTGCCCAAATGTAGTCAGTGCCTCTCCCCACTTGAGAGAGGCAGGTCACACACAGGTTGCCTGAATACTGGCCTTCCCTGTTCTGCTTCCCCTCGGGGAGAGTGAGTGTGCACCTTTCCCCTGATCCTGATAGATGATCAGGTAAGATCAAGGACTGCTGCGGGGGCCCTTGACCCGTAGTGCAGGTCCAGGGACCATCCTACAGCTGGAGATATCACCAGAGACTGCATAGGGAAGAGGCCTGCTGTGACTGTATTGAGATGAACAGAAAAAAAATGTTCCTGTTTCATATACCTCCTGCCTGGTGTGTAATCTTTTGGAAGTTGAAGGGGAGCGCAACTCGATCCATGGTACATATATAAAAAAAATGAAAACAATATAGTGCAACGTCTTTCTAGTGTGCTATTCAATAGCTGAAGACTTCTTTAGAATCAGGACTCACATTCCAGCTGTTTTGGCCCAATAGCCAATCAGGGTACAGTACCTGCTATTTAGATTAGGGAAAGAGAAGCCAAATCATAGACTCCTGATGAAGCGACTACAGCGAAACGTGTAGTCACGAGCGACCTGCTGACATCACTTACCTGCACATACCTGCACATACCTGCACCCAGGATCCTCCTTGACTGGAAAGTTTGAGCGCGCCGCGAAACCAGAAGTGACGGGGGTAAGAACCTGGAAGCAGGATTCGCTTGTTTTATGTGCCTGTGACATATTTTGATTGATGTAAGCATATATCCTTATGTTTTAATAGATACAATTGATTGTAGAAGTACCAGTACGCTCTACAGAATGTTTGGTTTCTCGTTTTCCCACACATGTATGGTTATTCATCCTTCACCCTGAGTGACACTCTGACACAGAAAGAGGTCTGACCCCAAGATATCTTACCACAACAGGAGGTTGGATTCCTACTACATCCTACTGCAGGCCTGCACAACTCCAGTCCTCGAGGGCCGCAAACAGGCCAGGTTTTCAGGATAATCCTACTTCAGCACAGCTGGCTCAATTAGTGGCTGAAGTAGGGATATCCTGAAAACCTGGCCTGTTTGCGGCCCTCGAGGACTGGAGTTGTGCAGGCCTGTCCTACTGCATTCTATTTCTAGAGTTTGGGATACATGCCTGATATGATCCAAGAGAATGTGAGTCCTAATTCTAAAGAAGTCTTCAGCTATTGAATAACACACTAGAAAGACGTTGTTGCACTATATTGTTTTCATATTTTTTTATATATGTACCACGGATCGAGTTGCCCTCCCCTTCAACTTCCAAATGTTCCAGCAAGAGGGAATCCTGTGGACCGTCCTTTTAAGGGGTTTTGAGCAGCATTATTTTTGCAATTTGTCACCTTTTTTGTCACTATCACTTATGTAGACGTGACCCCTTATTCAGCCTGAACGAGCGGGAGGTTGCGCTTGCACAGAGTAATTGCAAAAGCCCGCGAAGGAGGAGAGTGCATTTGGTGGGAGGGAGCAGTCCCTTGACCCAGCAGCCCCACGGGGAGGGTCAGGTGAGAGAGTTGAGCCAATGGGCTGAGGAGATGCCGGAGATATAGAGAGGTGGTTGCGCGCACGTGGAGCCAGAGCTGGTTGGAGAGGATAGGAGACGGAGAGTCTGTGAGGGGAGGTTGATCCGCCCCGGCGCAGGCCATGTGCCCCAGGCCCAGTTAGCCCTGAGTCACCATAGAGACAAGCTGAGCTAGGGATCGCCTTAGTGAGGTTCCTGTTCCCATATTATCTGTAAACCTTGACCGGGACTATACTGTCGAGCGGGAGGTCTGGGCTCAGACCCCACAGGTGGTTACCGGAGTCCGGGTGGGATTGCCCCGGACCCTCAAGAGAGATAGAGGGAGAAGATGGTGTCAACGTACAGAGACCCTTTGCGAAGACCGTGGCAGGTATTTCAACAAGTGCACCAACGGTACCCTTCATTCACTCGAGACACAGTGGCTGCGCAGTCACCCATATACACATATAGTGGTTTATAAGGAGCGGGAGGACTAATCCGTAAGGATCGGACACGGAGTGGGATCACCCGGTGGAGGGTGTGGGAAGTATTGTTAGAGTCCGCCGTGGCGCATGTTTGTGGGGTGTCCACCGTGGCGCAAGATAGTGTTGGCGTCCGCTGTGGCGCGATATATAAAGCATATATATATTGGGATGTTATGGTATGTAATTAACTATGAGCGTTGCCTGTCAGTAAAGGAGGTTGGTTATAGAACTTGGCTGTGTGAGTGTAATTCTTGCATGTACTTCCTGCGAAGACCCACTCCCCCGTTGGCGGGAGCTGTCGCAGGTGGAGGCGCTGCACCCGTTATAAATATTGCGCGCACCCCAGGCTCTCCGTGGCAGAGACTTAGGCCCTGTGAGCCTACAGGTAACACAGCACAGAGTAGCGGCTTGCTAGTGATAGGAAGCAGGGCTACACTTATTTAGAAGTTACTTATAATAGTACACTGTATAGATCACTTATCACTGAATTTCTCCTTTAGAGCGCTGTTTTAGTTTTTTTCTTTCACTGCACATTGGTGTGTGATCTTACTGGGGAAGGAGAGGGATTGTTTCTATCGTAGGAGATCGCCTCTATACATCTGGAGCCTGTGACAGATGGAAGCGCTGCACTGCTAGAGAACAATGCTGGTTATGTACCCCAGAAACCTGTCCTGTGTCCCCACAAACATAGGCGGACGACTCAGCCCTCCTGCTTACCAACAGGTAGCATGCACCACACACGTTGTAATGGCAGAATCTCCCATCGGGTGGGGGAAACACCGTTACACTAGTAAAAGGGATGCAGGGATGCATGAAATTAAAGCTGGGACAAAAAGTAGCCATAGGATCAGGCCCTTTTGGTCATGTAATCATTTTCACTTGGCTGAATGATGTGGGGGATACACTGAAGCGATTAAAATATTGTCAGACACAAGAGTACATGAGGAATGCCCACAACAGAATATGGGCTTAGTCTCATACATATGAAGGAAGATCAAATATAAAATCTTAAAGACCCTGAGTCTTTTCATTTTCATCCAGGATCTCCTTGCAAGCCTCTCCTCCATCATGTAAGGCTCTGTGTCCCTGCAGTCACTTGCTGATCTGCATCTGGGGGCAGGGACTCTTGGCTGGATGAAGGGAGGGAGATCACAGGGAATGTTGACGTGTAGTAGGGGGAGGCGGCTGTCAGGCCAGTATTAGATCTCAGGGAGGCTGCAGGGGGAAAGCAGACAGCTCTCTGAGCAACAGGAGTCACACACTGACTCTCTTTCCCTCTCCCTCCTCCCCTTCCTCCTGCAGGCTTTGCTTTATTTTGCTCGTTTACAATTAGGTTTCTGTTTTTCTATCTTCACTTGTCAGAGTTGGGTAGTTTATATTCAGTTTAGTCTTTTTTATTATTTTTTATTACGTTGGGTAGAAGGTTTTTAGTTTACAGCACAGCAAAGAAAAAAGAAACAGGATTAAAAAGTCTTCTTTCCTGACTGCCTGTCTTTTCCCTTTCCCTTAAAGGGCTAGTACAACTAAAGCCCTACCCCTTCCCCTTTACAGTAACAAATTGACTGGAAACCTTTTATATTGAAGGATTTCACTTTTGCCTATAATTTGAGAATACTTTGGAGTCAGCAAGGCTTATCCCCTTCCCAAAAAGTTGCCTTAGATATGCTTTTGAAGTAACTCACGTTAGCCCCATTGAAACGTTCTCCTATATTGCAAAGGCTGGTCCATAGGGACCTCACTGGAGATAGAGATAGGTAGCATATGAGAGAAAAACAAAAAGAAACTACAAAAAAAAAAAAAAAAAAGCCAGAGGAGCTGTTTAAGAAATCTGTCAGAAGGATCTGTTAAAATACAGCTTTTTCTTAGTTTGTGGTTGTGTGTGTGTGTGTGTGGAGGATCCTTTCTTGTGGAGCATTAGCTATAGATCTACCCTGGACTCGTGATGGTTCTCCTGTCACTTTGGTTTGTAGTAGCAGTAGATCTGATAAATTGCAAGACTTCAGCTAAACAAGTAAGTGAACTTAAATATACAGACCATTCATTCAGTGTTGCATGCTTATTTAATCTAAAATTAAATATTAGTATGAATACTGTCACGTTGATGGTCTGTTCCAATATGGTTCAAATTAGATATGTATGGGCAATAATGTTTGCACAACATTTTCAGTCAGTTACATGTTGTGACTTTCATCGTCCTCTATCTAAAAGGCTAAAATGTGTCTGGTGTAAGTTGCATTTCCACCCATTTGCTTTGTAATGGTTTTGCTGCCTCTTGCATAAGTTTTTGTCTAGGTTATGGGATGAGAGAAATCCTAACGTAAAGGGAAAGACTGCATGATGATACGTAGGGCTAGATCCATTAAAGGTCGATATGATGAGTTCAAATAAATAGTATTGCAGCGATCATTTTAAGAATGACCATCATATTCACTACAACTTATTTATTCATAAATGGGTTGCAATATTCATTTTGATTTGCGTAGCTAAAAATTGTGTTAACACCATTAAATAACACGTGCAATAAGCATGAACTCAGAAATCTGTGTTAATCTGCAATTGTGGGGTTGGGGGGATATTAACTGATCACGTTGGCGTTTAAAGGGTTAATGTAATATTACAGCTCTACATTGTTAATATTATGTATTTGTATCACCTAGTCAAGTCTGGCTAATGTAATCTTGCGTATGTCTATAGAGGTCATAATATAGGCAAGATAGGCCTAACGCCAGCCTGGAGTAGGTGATAAAAACGGATGTTTTTTTTTTTTGCCGGTAGCCTGATATCACTACACGTGTCAAAGTTAAGTTGCACCTAGAGCTTGCTTGACAGATCAAGTGAAAAGCTCATTTGCCTGAGAATTCTGTCAATTTATCTCATATACCCACACTGTACCTAAAGTTTATTTATTTTTTCTGTGTACCTTTTTAAATTATATAATATATCATAACACTTATTGATATTGCCAACCTTATACAGAAGTTTGTCTTTCTATATAACTAAATGGTTTGTGTCCCTGTTGAAGTCATGCTGCCATAGCATGTAAGCCTATTCAACATTACTAGTCTTACTGTATGTGTTTAGTCGGAGCCTTAGCTCTCTGGGATTGCTTTCAAGTTGGTTTCACTGTTACAAAATTATTCTTGAACTAACAGGATATGATCGATTTTTCCATCAGGAGTCTGCAGCACCCGCAGGAATAGTTGCTTAATTAATTTTAGGGCCTTTGGCTACTGGATTTTGTTGGCACAACCTCAGTGATTTATTGAATGGTGCACTCAGTGCTAAGATTTCTTGGGCTGCTCAATCTATGTTAAACATATTATGAAAGCTCTTGGACTATAGGTGGTAACACAGATGTTTATTCAGTTATGGAAAAACCCCACCAATAAACTTAAAAGTTGCTTGAAGCAATTTTGGTTTTCTACCAAAGCACAGACCATACAGTATTCTTCACTGAAAAGTACATGAACCCACTCAACTAAGAAAAACTAACGGTCTTCTCTTTGTTTGTTATTTTAGGCTGGCAATGAAGGAGTGATCAAAATAGGTAAGATCATTAAAGTGCACATAATATTTGTAATTGTATTAGGAGAGCAAAGAAGCACAGGCAAACCAATAAAAACATTTACTAAGTCTGAAGAGGTAAAAGGTAGGCACACAAAAAAAAGGATATATATTATTTCTTATACAAGACACCATTTTACCATCTCACCTTTAAAAAAAATGACATTTTCTTTCATGTCATGTTTTTTTTTTGTGAAAATTACATTGATCGGAATGTTGACAATTTCACCAGAATTCTGTAAATTTCACCAATTTTGCAAGAATTTCACCACTTTGACGACTTTTGCAAAAGTGGCAGTGTATGATGAATGAGCCACGTAATCTTGCATACGGACTTTTAAAGCTTCGCACATTCTTTGGCAACACTTGCCGATTTAAAAATAATTAAGAAATAGGCAAATTTCACTTGGTTCGCCAACTTTAGCAAAACATTTGCACATATATAGCAACTAGATTTCATATAATTTTTGAAACATTTTGAAATGGTTTCGTACTGCACATGCCAGGAATTGGGTTAACTTCAGATAACACTACCGTAAGCAATGTTTCTCAACCCTCTCATTGGGGAACTCTAGAAATAAGCAGTGAATAACCATTTAAAAAAACATTTATTCACACTACACATATATACATATGTCAGATGGACGTGTTATTGGTGTCGGTGCTACTGCTTTGTGTGTTCAGGCTGGGCTAAGATGGTGTGAAGACATCAGAGTTTTTGTATTGAAGCCAATGTAATCCTTTTATTGAATTTAGGCATCAAACATTGATGTCACCGGCCAGCAAGTTTCCCGGGATCCCATCAGCCATGGTACATACTTGATGTTAGGAAGGGCTCCCCAGGGGACAGTATCAGACTAACCTTATGAAAAGTGGTTGTCAGGAGCTATACACTTTTGGGTCAGGGACTCCTGTCTCTAGCTCACCCTCCTGGTTATTCTTGAGTAGCCTAGAAACCCCCTGATATTTTTAGCCTCCTATTGTCCACCACCCTAACTAGAACTCACAAGAAGCTCCTTTTGGGGTGGAACCATAATGAACCCATTATAATTAGAGGCCACACATATAGAGTGTGCCAGTAAGTGTGAGCCAATGTCATATAATTTATTAAAGCAGATATATGAGGATATGTATCAAGATCACACTGATTACTTTTTGACGCAATGCAATACATTGTTCTTGCGTAAGTTTCCACTGGTGTCAAGTAGACAGGTATTTTAACATCACCTCAGTCTTGATGGATTTACTTGTCTTAACGAAAGTGAAAAACTGCTTCAGTTACAAATGCAAACCTTGATACATCCCATTATAAAATTAGGCCAAGAAATTCCAACCCATTTACCCCTCCAACAACCAGTTCCGAAATAGTTCACCCTAGAAAGTTGAGCAGATTTCATAGCAAATAGATTCCTGCCCAGGCCTGCCCCTAGGGTATGTGCCACCCTTAGGCAAACACTATTAAGGAGCGCCCCCAAGAAATAAAAAAAATTAAAGAAAAAATTCCCCCCGAAAATGTTTTCCCCAACCCCACCCCCTTGCTCTCCACCAGGTAAGAAGCAGGGGCTTATGGAGCTGAACCCGGTTAATTTAATCTCTGGACACCCTAGTTCCTGAGATACTTACCTCCTTAGGTGGTGCCGGAATATTCTGCTCAGGTTTAGCTGTCCCAATAGAAAGCCGTAAAGTCATAGGCGGGCTCCGATTGGCCCATGTGACAGAGGGCTTTAAACCTGTGCAGGAGATACTGGCACCACCTAAGGAGGTAAGTATCTCAGGAAGCAGGGGTCCCTAGAGCTGAAATTGATGGGGTTCAGCTCCAGAGACACCCTGCTTCGATCCTACATGTATTAAATAAAAAAAAAAACCGCAGTGCTGTTACTCTCTCCCCCTTGTTGCCACGTGAGACCTGTCACCTCCAGACGGTGCCTTACTTGCCCACTGCCTAGGGACAGGCCTGTTTACAGCCAAACGCCAAAACCAGAACTAGAACCAAAACAAACGAACTTTAGGCAAAGTCAAAACCTGAGACATTCTAAGAGGCAAAATCAAAACCCCAGGGCCTTGTAAGCAATCTATATAAATTAAATGCCTAATTTATTTTTACGAGTTTACCAGTTTATGAAGGAACTTGTCCTGTAATGATAGAAAAGGACATCCAAACATTGCAACATGTATGATTTGTGACAGGGACCCAAAAATTCAGAATCATTTTCTTTTGCTACTACACTTTCGTGTTTTAGAAAGATATGTAATCCCTATGCATAGTACCACTACCCAATAGCACTCCTATTGATACAAATATACAGTATATAGTGTAGTGGGTTTGGATTTTGAGCTTGCAGGGACTGTATGTGTAGTACCACAAATACCAGAACTGATTATTGCTTTCTAAAATCAATATTAATCTAACAGCAATATGTGTCTTATGTATGCGTCCTTATAGAAGGTTTATAGATGATGTTCTAATAGTCACAATCTAAAATAGGTTTACTGAAAATACTCTACAAATTGTAGGTAAATGGCAAATGAGGTTCAATACAGATAAATTAAGGTTATGCAGTTTCGAATATACAGAATATACAGACGACTTACACATTAAATGGGGAAAATTAGGTGAAGTATTTAGGAGTGCTTATACACAGCAGACTTGGCAATAGTGTCAAATCTCATACAGTAGCTGCAAAGGTAAATAAGATCTTATCTTGCATTAAATGGGGAATGGATGGAAGGGAGGTAAGTATAATTATGCCACCTCTAAAGGCTACGCTTATAGTGCCAGCGATGTCAGGCTATGGTCGCTGTAAAAATCAAATTGAGATGACTTCCAGCGATCGCGACCAAGCCGTCCGTCACGTCATGCTTACTAGAAGCGCACACAATGGCGGCAATGCATTTGTTTTGACGCAACGTTGCGTGGCTGTCCCCGGCACTATAAACGCAGCCTAAAGCATTAGTAAGACCGCACCTTGAATATGGAGTACAGTTTTGGGCACCACTCCATATAAAAACATTATAGAACTAGAAAAAGTATAGAGAAGAGGCACCAAATTAATAAAGGGGATGGATAATCTGAATTATGAGGACAGGTTAGCTAAATTAGATTTGTTTACATTAGAAAAGAGGCGACTATGATAACTATACACAAATATATTCGGGACAATACAAGGATCTTTCAAAAGAACTATAAATCCCAAGGGCAGCACAAACGACACAGGGTCATCCCTTAAGCTTGGAGGAAAGGAGATTTCGCCAGCAATAAAGGAAAGGTTTCTTTACAGTAAGGGCAGTTAAAATGTGTAATTCATTATCCATGGCGACTGTGATGGCAGATACAATAAATATCTTTAAAAAAAAAAAGGTTGGATTTTTTTTTAGAATGGAAAGGTATTCAGGGATATACCAAATAAGTAAACATGGGAAGAATGTTGATCCAGAGAGTAATCTGATTGCCAATTCTTGGAGTAAGGAAGGAATTTATTTTTCTCCTTGTGAGACAGCATTGGATAATGTTTCACTGGGGTTTTCTGTTTTCCTTCCTCTGGATCAATATACTGTATATACAAATATAGGATAAGTATCTGTCATCTAAATTTCAAATAGGTTGAACTTGATGGACATATGTCTTATTTCAACCTCATCTACTATGTAACTACTGTATGTAAGTTGTAACATTTTAAAATCGAAGCCACCAAGAACTAGTTATTCTACCCCTGCTAGGATAAATGCATTATTCTAAGCACAGTAGTTGTGTATAAAAAAAACCTAAAAATAAATGCACTAGTTTGTTATTAATTAAGTAATAATACCACATTACCTCCCATTTAATGCACCAGCTGGAAATGTTGGACACGAGGGCCTTAAACCCAACCGGAGCATCAATCACCAGATCACACCTAGCTCTGGTGGAAGTATTACTTTTATATTCTTAATCAGTTTTAAAGTAGCAATCCCAGTCAAATTTAAAATGTATTTTTTTACAGTGTTTTTACCAGGGAACGTTTATTTATTTATTTATAAAATGTTTTACCAGGAAGTAATACATTGAGAGTTGCCTCTCGTTTTCAAGTATGTCTTGGACATAGTTAATATGACAAATAATACATGGTTACAAATACAGTTACATAAATGAACAGGGTATACATTATATACAATATATTGCATGCACAGTAAGAGAAGATGTATATTATAGGCTTATGTAACAGTTACAGACCAGATTAAAATGTGAGACAGCCTTAGTTTTGAAATAACTTAAACTGGTGGTGGATGTGAGAGTCTCCGGTAGGTTGTTCCAGTTTTGGGGTGCACTGTAAGAGAAGGAGGAGCGGCCGGATACTTTGTTGAGCCTTGGGACCATGAACAGTCTTTTGGAGTCAGATTTCAGATGATAAGTGCTGCATGTGGTAGGGGTGAGGAGCTTGTTCAGATAGTGGGTAGCTTGCCCAGAAAGTATTTGAAGGCAAGACAGGAAAGGTGAACTTTGCACCTAGACTCGAGTGATGACCAATCTAGTTCTTTGAGCATTTCGCAGTGATGTGTGTTGTAGTTGCATTGGAGAACGAAACGACAAATTGAATTGTAGAGGGTGTCAAGTTTGCCAAGGTGGGTTTGGGGTGCCGAGCCATATACTATGTCTCCATAGTCGATAATTGGCATTAGCATCTGCTGTGCAATACGCTTTCTGACCAGCAGGCTTAGGGAGGATTTGTTCCTGTAAAGTACACCTAGTTTGGCATAGGTTTTGGATGTCAGGGCATCAATGTGCATTCCGAATGTTAAGTGGGAGTCAAACCATGTGCCCAGGTATTTAAAACTAGTAACAGGAGTTAGGTGGTGTTAGCGTTGGTTCAGATCTGGAGCTCAGTCACTGGAAGCTTTAAAAAATTAGTCTTGGTCCCAAATACCATTGTTACAGTCTTGTCAGTGTTTAAAAACAGTTTCTTTTGGGAAATCCAGTTTTCGAGTCTCAAAAAGTCAGACTGAAGTACGTGTTCATGGTCGGAGAGGCTATGGCTGTGTGCATATAAGATTGTGTCATCTGCATACATGTGTATTGAAGCTTCCTTACAAGCTGTGGGAAGATCATTGATGAACACTGAGAAGAGTAGGGGCCCCAGAACAGAGCCTTGCGGGACGCCACAGGTGATATCCAGGGGGTTGGAGTTAGAGCCTGAGATGGACACATGTTGGGATCTTCCTGATAGGTAGGACTGAAACCAGTTTAAAGCATGCTTCCCTATTCCAGAGCTCTGGAGTTTGTTAAGCAGGATAGCATGATCAACAGTATCAAAAGCCTTGGCAAAATCTAGGAATATTGCACCAGTGAGTTGACCACGTTCCATTCCACACTGGATTTCATTGCAAACTTTTAGCAGGGTAGTTACGGTAGAGTGTTTGGGGCGAAAGCCAGATTGAAATTGGCTAGGAAAATTTGTCTTGGTATAGTAATCGCTAAGTTGGGAGTGGACACATTTTTCCATGACTTTGGATAGGATTGGGAGAAGGGAGATTGGCCTGTAGTTTGAGACAGTGTTTTTGTCCCCACTTTTGAAGATTGGGACAACTCTAGCAGTTTTCCAGGTCTTAGGGATATGGCCTGCAGACAGGATAGAGTTGACTATGGAAGCAATTGGTTTGGCAATTGCTGGGGCACCAAGTCTTAGGAACCTAGATTGTAGTAAGTCAGGTCCACATTGGCTGCTTAGTTTTAATTTGATGAGTGCTTCTGTAATCTCCTCTTCGGATACTGGGCCAAATTGAAAATTGTGGGCAGTGTTGGGAGGGGGTGGGGCTATATGGGTACGCCCAGGATGAGATTCAGGTTTGTGGTTTGGGTTGCGTTTCGCTAATAAGTTAGTAGCACACCCCACAAAGTAATCATTGAATGCATTTGCAATGTCGGTGAGGTTTGTCAGAGTAATATCCCCCTTAGTGATATTACTTGGCTGTTGATGGTTAGAAGGCTAGAATATGTTGTTGATAACCTTCCAAAAGTTAGTTGGGCTTGATGTATTCTGGAGATTGTCAGAGTAATATTGTGCTTTTGCATGCCTTGTTTGCCTTGTGCACATGTTCCGCAGGCATCTGTAGTGATTGAGATCCTTGGTAGTGCCAGTTACTTTGTGGCTTTTCCACAAGGCATCCCTGAACTGGTAGAGTGCTATAAGGTCAGGTGTAACCCATGGAAGGTGGGCACCCCGTACCCTTATTCTGCGTAGTGGAGCATGGGTATCACAGACATTTCTCAGAGGATAAGTGACCTGAATTCCACAGCAGGAGGCCACAGGAATGAAAAGTGGCCTGGAATATTTTGCTGTGTGTTTGCAATTAGGAATGAATAGTTTTGTTATCTCAGTTTTCAAAGTAAGTGTGTCTTTTTACTGTATTTTTGTGTAACATAGTTGTGTACGTTCATTAGGTGAATAAACACAATTTATTTTATCTCTCTGCTTGCTCAATCAATGATCCCGGTAATAAAAAGGTGTAATAAGCTGGGTCCATCGTGACAAGCTTTATTTACTGGAGTTGAACGGCACCATTTTCACTTCTGGGAACCCCCAGGTTCATTTGCTGTTTTTTTTCCATACATGTCACCAGTGGTCAGCAAATAGGAAGTCTCAATGTCATTCATTGCAGCTTCTTTTTGGCTTTTGCTGTGGTGGCCATTTTTTCCCCCCAGAACAGAGACAACCCCCCAGCACTAAGAACTGTAAGCATCTGGAGAACTGTGGGGGGTCCTCCTGATAAGTCCCCAACCTGTCTCACACAGCCTAGATATAGAAAGACTAGGCAGAAGTTCACCCTGAGACGAAGACACAAAGAGAAGGGGCATAAGGGGTTATTGAGATGTGGTGGTACATCAAATGGATAAAAAGGGTGGCTTAATTATGGATGGGCTCATTATGGTGAAAGAATACAATGTGGTAAGTCTTTGTACAGGATAGAAAAGGAAAACAGGAAAGGAACAAAAAGAAGAAAATGAGATGGTAGAAAGTACTATGGAGTGAATAATTAAATAAATTGCTAATTTAATAAAATGTGGCAGAAAAAATACTGTATCCATTCCCAGTTTGTACTGTAGCCCCATTCCAAACAGTTTTATGATCACTAAATCAAATGTGTTTATTGATCCCTAAAAAAAAGTGCAGGAGTTCAAACTATATAAAAAATGGTCAGTACCCCTGAGCTTGCCCACACAAATAGCCCTGATCAAACATATATATTATGAAACAACCATCAAAGTAAATAATTATTTTGTCTACTTTATGGCTCTTATGATTCCTAGTGTATTTATGTTCATTAGGATGCTATGCTATAGGCACACATTTGATCTCCATTTTTGTGTTCTAGTGTTGGTGGCCTTCTTGGTCAATTTTAGAGTAGATAATCCATACTTTAAATCAATGAATACGAGTTAGGATATCTACCTATACTATATGTGTTGCCCATATGTATTTGGATACATGGAAGGTTAGGGCAAGAGCAACATGCTGCATTTATGTAGCGGCCTCTATCCAAACATCCTAGATCACTGAGTACACATCAAAAGGTAAAAACGAGCTGACCGCTAGGACTGAAATGCCAACCCAAACAAATAATTCTTGTGCTTAAAATGTGCTCACAGAATATCAGCTCAAAACTGTTCCTCAGTGTAGGAGCATGGCACCAGCAACACCAGAATGTGCCAAGAGACTAGAAATTACATTTTGAAATGTTCAAGAACATATCCAGTGGATAAAGAAATTAAATGCCAAGTAGGCAGTTTAGATGCAAGTAATGACTCAGTCTAGATTACTGTGCTGTCACAGTACAAAAAGCTTTGAGTCACAGAATAAACAAAAGCTATATTTTCCCCGATTTAGGGTACACACGTGCTGTATGTTGTAACCACACAGCCAAGTAGTGATTTGTGCCTAATTCATTATTGATATTTTTCCTATCAAAGGACACCATAATGTCGAGTACATTGATGCTATTTTATATTGTTGATCCTCATGAATAGACAATGGCCCATATTTACTAAATGGTGATATGTCAGGAGACATATTCTGGTGCCAGAAGGCATGTTAAAATTCAATTGAATAGGCTGTAAGGTGTCGTCCAGCATCAGTAGGTGTGTTCTGGCATAACATCACCTACAGTATATGGGCCATTGTGTAGTGAAGATTAACAATGACAGTTTTCTTTAATGAACCCGAATATTTCCTTTTTTATTTTACATCACTCTTTCTTTTAAGCATTTGACTGCTGGAGGTTTACTTAGTAAAGTGCAAGATCAGGATTAAAAACAAAATATATATATTTGCAAAAAAAAAACAATTATCCATTTTTTATTTTTCTAAATATGCAGGACTTCTGTTTTAAGATATTAATTAACTTTCCAAACAATAACTATGTAGTGTTATGCCGTAACTTCATACAGTTCCTTTAGATCTGATAGTGTTAAAGTACAGTATATTGAATAAGATAATTCCCAGCAATGCAAACACGAAAACTCTTCTCTTAAAAGATTGCAATCCACATTTTAACATCTTGACCAGTCATAGTCTCAAACAGGTCATCATAAGCACAAAGCCAATGTTTCACTGTTAAAATGATTCACAAACTATAAAAATAACAATAACTTTCTCATGCACAACCATCTTTCCATTTAGAAATGTTGCACATTTTTTGCAGGCTATGACATATATTAAAATATATATATTATATATTAAGGTATCTTGTTTAACCATGAGAGTTCTTCTAAGAAGCTCAAAAGTAGAAATTGTCGAATTTATTTTGTGAATTTGGATCTGCCTCTATTCGTCCGATTCCTTTGGTCCGTGAATTTCCATGAATCAGTCTCAAAAAGGGTGATTCGTTTTTTCCAGATTTTTTGATCACCGGCAACAGAATCGGCGGATTCCGCAAACCGCTGGTGGATTTTAGGAATACAATCCACGGATTCAGCAATCCGTGCATGGATTGCTGAATCCGTGGATTGGATCGTTAAAATCCACCATCAGATTGTATCGAGTGGCAGTTTTGGATTAAACCACACTGATTAGAACTGGAACAATCCATCTACGGATTTGACACTGCGGAATGGATTTTAATGGAAAGCTCAGGAAATTCTGTGATTAGATTTTAACAGTTTCGGCCATCTCTACTCAAAAGTCTCCTCTCTTACTGTACTTACAACCTGTGTTGTCTTTAAAACGTGGGTACAACTACATTAATGAAGAACCATTATTTTGTGTTTTTCTAAGGCAGTGCTTCCCAACACCAGTCCTCAAAAACCTTCAACAGGTCAGGATTTAAGACCCTGCTTCAGTACGGTGGCTCAATCAATATGGCTGAGCCACTGATGATAAACAAAAAGGGAAGAGTAGAGGCTCCACGGATTTTATATATGCAATAATGTATTGAAGCCAAATAACGTGTCCAACGTTTCGGCGGTCACAGCAGCCTTTGTCAAGGAGTGGCCACTGATTGAGCCATCTGTGCTCAAGCAGGTATATCCTTCAAACCTGACCGTTTGGGGGTTCTTGAGGACTGGAGTAGAAAACCACTGTTCTAAGGCAGCACGGCACAAACTTTTTCAGCTGCGGACCCCTTCCTGGGAGCCGCAGCGATCGCGCTCCCCCAAAGGCACGGCTTCAAATAACGTTGCGGGTCACGTCACCTGACCACACCGCATCATTTGACGCCGCGTTGCCATGGCGATGCGTCGCCGAATACCCGGCTGCCGGTAAGGGAGGTTACAGAGGCCTCACGCCTCTCCTGGCATTAAATGAAATGCCTGGGGGAAGAGATTGGGGCCTCTGTAACAGCCCGCGCCCCTCCTGCAAATTCTCCCGCCCCCCAGTTTGCGCACCGCTGTTCTAAAGTATCACAACCTGCAACAAATCTATAATTTTTCTGGACCAATATAACCACTGAAATTCTACTAAACTAAATGATGCAACAACTATATTATTTGCATTGAAGAATGCCCAGAATGTTAAACTTTGCAATGAGGGATAGTTAAATGAATCAGTTTTGATTGGCATTTAGCAGGCTTATATAGTCTATAAATGTGTGTTGCCATCTTATTATTGGTTTCTCTTAGTTTCTCTCCCAATAATAAAATAGTTTTTTTATACACATACAATACATACTTAAGAAAATGGTGTGGTTTTCAAACATTGTTTTTGGAAAATTTACATTTTCCTTCTGGATATTGCTTTTTTTAAATTGAAATATAATTCTGAACTTACACTAGGGCAGAAGATGTTTTTATACAGTACAGGGATCAATTAATCTGATATTTTCAGTTTTCTCACTTTCTTCACATTCATATGTGTTTCTAAGTATATTAGAAATAAATGACATTCATTTACCGTAAAGTCACAAGTGGCAGAGTGGAGCCAAATGTGGTTTACTCCAGGTCAGCAAGGAGTAAAAACAAACCATCTGTGTGGCAGAGTTTTCCATCATAAATTCTATTTGCACAATAGAGAATCTGTCGGGTTTTTTTTTAATGGAGGTGTAGTTAATTGTTAAACTCATTGTTATATAGACGTTTGTTGTCAATGCTTGTGATGGCCGCGGATCAGGGAGATTCTTATAGTCTGTTCTCGGACTGCAATCTGCTGATTATATTAATGTGCAATATAGAACATGGAGTGACTGAACCATAACAAACTCCTCTTGTCATTTTAAGACATCATAAATGTCATCTCATAATGGTGGACAAGGCTGTAAATAGTAATGAGCCCTATCATATGCAATGTGAGAAGAATTCAAATGCCATGACTTGAACATTATGCCTATTCGTAAGTCACTGAAACATTATTTAGTAATTTCCTTAGAGTTTCTTTAATAGTTTTGGAGTTGAGAAATTACAGGGTAATTAAAAGACACACATTACTTTCTTTTCCTTAAAATAAGCAATTACAGCCAGATTTACTAAACACTTGTGGTTCTGGTAAAACATGTGATGCACATTGTATTTCCACCTGCTGCTTTAAGCACTAACAATCACTTATAAGTATTAAGTAGATAATGAAGGATGTGGCTTTGTCTATAAAAGTCATGTCTTATTTCAATTAGGCATATTTTATGTGCTCTTATGTGCTCTACTAAGTTTAAAAAAAACAAGAAAACGCATTAAAATAAGCTACAGAAAAAAACCTTTAAGTTACTTCTCAATAAGGTGAAAACAAAAAACATATAAGGCCATATTTATTAAGCAGTTCTAAGCCATAAGACATGTTACGGTGTCATAAGAGACCTTATGGCCTATTCAAGTCAATGGAAGTGATGGGGTGTAAAGTTTCTTATGGCACCGTAAGGTATCAAGTAAATGGGCATAAGGCTTATTGCTTAGCTCTGCCTAGTAAATATGGAAACTACTTCTTTATTTGTATAACATATTTTATATTAATGTGTTTTGATAGTAAGAGGACATTTCAATAGTAACCACATATGAACCGTTAGATGTCAAACCAAAAACTAAAAAGGATTGCAAGATAAGTATGTTTTTCTCATTACAGATTTACCCAAAACAAAACTGGGAGAGTATAGTCAAATAACGCCAATAAGCACTGATGCAGAAGGACGCCATGTTTCCAATATTGTTTCTATCGGTCACAAAAAAAGGTTGGCAAGAGATACATCTCAGATTGACCAACCACTGTATTTCAACATCTCTGCTTTCGGAAGAGAATTTCATCTGAGACTAAGGCCGAATACTCGACTCATAGCCCCAGGAGCAGTTGTGGAGTGGCAGGAAGACTCAATGGAAGTTGAAAATGGAACCCAAGTTGAAAATGAGACCCATCCTGTAAATACCAGAGTGAAAATATGGAAAATGGAGCCCTTGTGGACTAACTGCGCTTATGTGGGAGAAATAACTGACATCCCTGGAGCTTCTGTTGCACTTAGCAACTGTGATGGTCTGGTAAGATGTACTTTCAATATATATATATTTTTAATACATGCCTGTGGGACTAACACTATGACTTTATACATGGCAGACAATATTATAAAATATTATTTGGATAAAATCATTGCTATCTAGCATTGCACGCATCCATGTGCTTGACTTCTTGGCCATTGGTGGAGAGGGGGATGGAACAGGGATGACCCGTTCGATAACTGTGTGGGCAGGGTGGGCCATTGATAGAGCAGTTGGGGAGATTGCAGCCAGCCATTGGTCCAGATGTACGTCCTGAGATGGCCATTACTAGTGTAGGGGGATGCACTTGCATTTTGTGGGGAGAAACAAACACAATGATACTGTAAACATTTTGCCTATACTCAGCTTTGCCTCTGGCATTCAACTCCTCGTCCTTGGGCACTAATGGCTGGGTAATGCCCTGTCCTTTGGAGATTATTACTAAATGTACGCTAAAATGTAAACCGGTCAGATACCTAGCTCTTGCTTGATCTAATTTACAGGCTTTAAGTTCTAAGAATGCCTAGAAAATACTTTGACATGCAATTTAATTCTGCCTTGAATCTGCTTACTTTTTGTTGCACTCCTCCATTAAGAGTCGGGTAATGCCCTGTACTTTGGTGGTTGTTGGCTACTTCCTTCTGTGTATGTGAAAATCGTTAAATTTAAATTTAGTTGGTATTTACTTATAGCTAATTCCTAAAATGGTTCAAAAAGGACTGACTTTACCCAGATGAGCTGGCAACGCATGGCAATGCAAAGTGTTTTTTTTTTTTTTTGGCCTGTACTCAAAGGGATAATCTACCAGTTTACTTCCACTAGACTGTGGAAGCTGCAATGTCATAAAGACAGAGGGATACAACTTCAGTCATACATTTCCACATAAAGCTGTTTCCTGAGAGATATGAGATGTGTTCTTTCTGCATTGTCCTCTTATATACACATGTATATTAAATAGACACTGGTGTTTGTCTTTACGAAAAATCTACTGAGGGTATGATAATGTGACTAAAAATGGATGACTTATGATCTAAGGCTTTCATGCAAGGTAACATCATTATGGGGCTTGTTATGGTGCTACAATAAATAGCTTTCAAACGGAAAAAAACAAATGTTACCATGACTTAAAAGTTAATATTGAATTATTTTGGCATATACATATACATTGTCAATATTATTTTATCAGATGTTACTACTGCATGTTCATTTTTTTTTCAGTACAGAGCAATGACTAACCCCTAAAATTAGATTTTTTTTGAAAAAAATATTTTGAATTTTAGAAGTGTGTTCAGTGTATTTTACCTGGGAGACAAACTGTAGGTTTTACAAAAAGATTCTGTCTGACTTAAATGTTTTGGGATAATATCAAATGGGAAACAGTGTGAGCCAGGTATCCTGGAAGACACATTGGCCTGGATCAGTATGCCACACTAAACACTATTTCTGCACATCTGCAGGAGCAAGCAAGTATTTACTGTGGTAACTCCGTGGTCTACCAGGGTAAACATTTTGGATTCCCAGATACACACTGCTTGCAATCCACATATGCTGCATATACTAATTGAATCAGTGCTGTACAACAACAGCTATTTTGTGTTCTTCTAGTTACAGAAGAAACTCCCTTTCCTAAGGGACCACATCCAAAAACACACTGGAAGCAGACCATCTTGAATGATCTGCTAAAAGAATACTTAAATTGAGAGCTGTATTTGCTGCATGTAGCTTTTTCTTCATAAATGAACAGTTATTGGCATTTTAATGTTCTAGTGTATAAATGCTTTAGTTGCCTCTCCAAAAATGATTTAAAAAAACATGATTAACTACTGTATATGCTATAAGTGCTTTAAAAAATAAAAATGCATGCCTTTCTGGGAATAAGCTCTGAGAAGCTACTGAATGTAAAGTTTATTTTGCCCTGATAAAACCACTAATATGAAGTATGTACATCATGTTATATACTTCTTGTAATATTTTCTTTCCTAGATTTCTGAGACTTTGTGGAATAACCAAAATCCTTGTTTTTCATTTGAAAAGTTTATGTATCAAAAGGAATTTGAGTATTCTTTATATAATTCTTCATCATCATAATCATCATTTATTTTTCTAGTAAAAGCTCGCCTCCACTTAAGGGAGCACCACAATACTTTACAGTCAGTTTAAGAAGAAACTAAAATTATACATGTAGCCCTTTTTCTGACGCTCCCAAAGAGACTACTGGTCACTGTACACAACCTGTGGCTCCAGGAGATCTGAACCTCCGCTAGCTGGGAGCCTGGGGTAACACTTATTAGCGCAGCGCCTCCACTTACCCAGGATCCCCGTGATGTGAGATTCCCCTGGGCAAGAAATACAACAATACACATATGAATGCAACCAGTTTTACTGTAACGCAATAATACCTTATCACTTTATCATATTAATTCACACATAGCATACAACCTAACACATAACCTATAACACTTATACTAGCAGCAACGCCTAACACCCTAATAACTGGTACCGTCCTTATAACGGTAGTGGCTTAGCCGCGCTCCTAATGAGTACTGTTTCTGTCCCGCCACCGCATGCTCTACACCGTGTCCGTGTACGGTAATGTATTTGTAAAGGCTCAGTCCTTTGGCCACTTCGCTAGTGTCCCCAAAGAGTTATACCTAAGGCGGGATTAGCGCCTGTTGACTGGTGTTGGTGCACTTGATGTAAATAATACCTTCCGGTCACGGCGGTGACCGGCAACAGCTTCAAAAAGGCTCAGTCGATCCGACACGTGGCCTCCAGATATCACAGTGTCCAGCCGTCTGGTCCTAGATGACTGCAACCGCCGCAACTCTGTGCTTTGTCCCTAACTGGAACTCAGTAAGGGGTGATGTTCGCTACCACTATAGGTCTTCCCTGCAGCATTGCAACCTACGGTGACTTCAGGGATTCTCCTAGGGGCCTGCGGGGAAGAACTGTCCTATGCAGGCGGGTCACTGACCCCCTGCACCCACACTACCTCTCCCTTCACCTCCCGGATCCCCTCTCACTAGCTTCTACCTAATTCCTGCAGCAACCGCACTGCCCTCAACCTGGTGTCTCCTTGTCAGCGCTCACAACACTGACAGCTGTGTCACTGACAAGACTCCACACCACACACGCACCTAAGGGCAGGGTCCCTACCTTTGGGGCCTTCCCTCAGCACCTACCCACTACCCTAATAGGGATTGGGGCCTGGCTGGGACCTGGGGATTACCTTACCTTCTGTAGGAGCCACTTGCTCCCTACACCCTGCCTTCCCCTTCCTGCTCCCTGCACCAACTGCCGTCCTTAAACCCGCGAAATGTATCCCTTTCTCCCTATTTGAGAATCCTTGGCCCTCATTGGCCACTCTGGGACACCTGGGGTGCTTGGCCCTAAGCCTCATGGGAACTGTAGTCCCGCGGAGGCTGCTGTAGCATTGGGGCTGCATGCGCGCTTGCACTGCGCATGCGCGACTCCCTTATGGCCGCCGCAACTCCCTAGCCCTATCTGCGCATGTGCGATCCCTGCGCATGCGCGCGCATCGGTAATGGCGGCCCCCGCTAGCCGGGTGCGCCGCTGGGACTCTGAGCGCTCCCTGCTCCGGCCCCCACCTTCTCGCCATGCCGGCGGGTCCATCGCTGCCTTCGGCGGCACCCGCTACCACTTGGCACGCAAGGAGGGGGTCTCTGGGACCAAAAAGAGACCGGGGCTACATACATAATTAATTTTGTTAGATAGGAAAAGCTAGAAGAAGAAATAAGTCTTACTTCCTGCACGAAACATTGAGCATGTGAAAACTTTGAACCACTTTTCTTTGGATATTGTTAAATAAATGTGTTGAGTAAAATACATTTAAAATAAAGATAAATGTGTTAACGGTGACATTGAATCACAATACAACTCTTGAATAAAATAATTGAATTCATACCACATTAAGAAAATATTATTCCTTCATGCACATATAATAATTTTTTTCTAAACAAACCAGCATGTTCATACTTAATTTCCAAACTGCAAATTAATATGCAGATAGGCAAACATTTATTAAACAGTGTTAAGTTGGTGACTATATTCTCTTAAATAGGCTTTAGGGTTTTCTTTGACTTTGTAACACCCTAGGATTTAATATTGATCAATTTGATGTTTTTTACTTTTAAATGCTCTGTTTGTTTCCTCGTGCATCGTAAGCGTCTGCACTTCTGGTCAAGGGCACAGTCGCGCGCTCTATAGACAGCCTAATAGAGGAACGCCAATTTGATCGCACCACGTGGTCACAATCCCCATGGACGCGGCCTAAGAACTCTGCAATGCATTGGTGTTTAAAATGTGTTAGGCTGCGGCCCCAGTAACTTCTACAGTGCACGCCTTGGTGTGCGCTGTGCGTTCAAGCTCCGCCACCCCCAGTCAGTCCAGTTCCAGTTACTACCCTGTCACGCACATTTCCCCAGTGATGCACGACAGGTTTTCACTGAGACAGGGGAATTTAAGCTCAGAGTTTGTGACGGAGGCGTGGCCACACCCTCGCCGGCGGTTCAGCCAATGAGGGCGAACCAGCCGCGTGAGGTCATGGCCACGTCCCTGCAACCCCCCCACCACGTCCCCCCCCCCCATCGCAAACTCTCCTTGTGTCCCAGGACCGTAGATCGCGGTGCAGCGCTGTAGACGCACCGCCCCCCGCCGGGCGCGTGTGCTCCAGTGCTGCCTTAGGCAATTCAACTTTCTCTGCAAAATTGCCCATAAATACTACTTTGTGGCAACCCTACTTTCAAAGTTTGAAGACTAGTACATACATTCTTCATTTTGAAACTGTACCATTACAGTATGCCATGTAAATATGTTCCCTGCTTAAGCGGTCAAGAAAAACCACCAGTGTGGCAGAACATTTCTAGAAATTGACCATTGAAATGTATGTACTTTAAAAAAAAAAGTCCCTAAATATTATTATAATACCCTAATATTAACTAATGATATATCACATGAATGCTAAGAATAATAATAATATTATTATTATTACTACTCTTATGCGATATAATTATCTGATAGAATTAAACTTGTATGTTTTTTAGAAGATGATGGAGATTACTTCAGTGTAGGTAAATAGTAGTATTTAACATGCTTTACCCCTCATGAAATGCACTTAATCCTTTGCTACTGGAAACAGCTCATGAAAGAAAACTTTGTAATGGCATGTACAGGATCTTCAACTCAGAACTGATGCTATTTTATGGCATACATTGCATCAGCGCTGAAGATATAGTACTTGCTAAACTTTGCCCTGTAACAATGTGTAAAAGAACCTGTAAGCTTTATCTTGATCGGCGGCATATGTTGATCAGATGTATTTGTGATGTGTATTATTCCAGTTGAATCTGATTTATTTGATAATCATAAATCTCAGTAATCTCATTTAATATGCACTGATCTTGCAAGAGATTTGCTGTTACATAGAGACAAAGCTCTTTAAAATGGTTCAAAAGGGAGTCATCGTTTAGTAAATCAGATTCATTTAGTTTAGGAAAGAAGGTAAAATGGAAGTTTGCAAATGATAAAAAGCATTGCACTTTGTACCCCCACATCCCACCAACCCCTTAGTACAGTGCTATCAGATTGGAATCACTATGCCTGATATGAGGTATTATGCCAGTCAGGGATGCTCAACTCCAGTCCTCAAGCCCCCCCAACAGGTCAGGTTTTGATGATATCCCTGCTTCAACTCAGGTGGCTCAGTCAGAGGCTCAGTTGAAGAATGAGTCTCTGATTGAGCCACCTGTGTTGAAGCAAAGAATTGATTGAGCAACCTGTACTGAAGCTGGGATATCCTGAAAACCTGATTTGTTGAGGGGGCTTGAAGACTGGAGTTGAACACCCCTGTTATATCCGATACAAATACATTAAACGTTAGTACTGTAATGTCAGAAATTATGACCCTACAATTACTAAAGGACGGCTTGTATTAATATTCTTTTCCAAACAGTTTTTCATGTATGCAGTAGACTTGTGCAATTCACATCTGTTCTAGGAAAACATAAATAATTGATTCAGAACTTTTTGTATGCTTATAATCATCAGTGTCCCATCTCTGTTCTGTCAGTAGTTACGCATTTCCTAAAATGCATTGGTCGCAGGGGGATGCACTCAGCCAATATTTCAACCACACTTCACCCCTATGTGAGGGTTTTCCTTATCTTTAGAAATGACTTCTCTCTACATTCCTTCAAACCCCTTGTAAGTTTCCTTAAAGATTTCCAAATCTGAAAAAGTACCCGAGGGAAATCAATCCATGAGAAAATTTAGATGAAGCTTTAATTTTTGTCTGATAATGAGACAGCTGTGACTTTGGAAGGAGAGCCAGTAAATAGTGAGGATGAAACTGGGAGGGTTTCTGGGGGAGGAAGTGCCAACCATAGTCAATCCTTAAACGAATATTATTTAAACATGCATAGGTGTGTTGTTTTTTTTTTTTTTTTTTTTTATTAGACAAGTATTTATTTTCTGTATAATTTCTTTGGGTGAAGGTTTTGTTTATGTAGGTCAAAGCTTGTTTCAATGTTAACACCTTAAGGCAAGCCATACAAATTATATTTCATCATCTTATTACCATCTGTGCACGTAGATCTCTACAAATGAAAACAATACGGATACACAGCCCTGGCCATCTAGTTGTCGCAATAAAATAATTTGCCTAAGACTGCTTAATGCTACTGTATGCATTAGAGACTCCAAAAAGCAGGCTCAAAATTGGGATTGTATATTGGAAATGCATACATATTTTAACCTTAATTTATGGAGATGTTGCATTGCAATAAATAATTATGTACCCAATGATACCATCCACTGCAAGAATAATTGCACCTGCCCAAACAAACATCATAGTTCCGACAGAAAGGCATCCAAAAGCAGCAAAGATATGTGCTCTAGAGATGTCAACAATTGTATCTATCGGAGAATAATAGTTGTCTAGTGGAAACAATATTGCCCCAAGTTGCAGCTTTACTCCGTCGGGCCAAAAAACAAAACATATCTTTGTTTACTAAACCCCATTTAAAAAAAAAATAGTATTTCCATTCTGATTATAGGTTAATTTGTTACCACACCGCTTTGTGAAAACATTCGGTAACAGCTCTATTTGTTAGCTTTCAGAAATGGCATGACACTTGGGATTACAGCATGTTATGGTCAGAAATTATACCTCTTTTCTTATCTGTGAACTCTGTCCCATATTGTTCACTTTTAATTACTATGTTAATTATGAACCTGTTCCCATTCCTGTTAGTTTCTGTATGCCCATGCAGCATATTCTTCACGAGTCAGTAAGCATGCAGTAAAATTACTAGTGGTCGATGGGTTATAGCTTATGCTTAGTGAATTTTCCCTTCATTGTAATTGTCACATCACAGGGGAATTCACTGCCAGAGGTCCCCAATCTGTGCTCAGACTGGTCACTATCCACTGTCACCAGAGCCTGTAAGGTTGACACTTCAATATCCATAGCCTTTTCTATAGGGGAGGCTGTTCTGGGATACAGGTTTAGAAAGCTAATACATTTTAGGATTTATTAGGAAACACACAGCAACAAGTACCCTAACATCCCAACAAAGGATAATATACACTGGGAAATACTCACAAACAGAGCTGGTCTATTTAGAATGGCTCAGGTGTGCCCAAAGTTCAATTCAAAATAACAAAAAAGGAGTCCTCTGGCCACTTTTCCGACTTCCAGGGAACAATGGCCAATGTGTCTAGTAGCTTTCTGGCTTGTGGGGACCACCACCCACTAATGCTAGATGCCCCAAACAGAAGAAGAAGAAAACCCCAAGAAAGTCCCCTTGGTGGCTGACTCCATCTCACCTCTCCCTCTCCCCCCCTCCAGCAATTACCCCACTCTCACTCAATCCCTGCCCCCGCCTCACATGTATTACTCTCCCCTACGTCCCACTCTTACTCCCTCCCTCTCCCCCGTCAATAACCCCACTCTCTCAATCCTTCCTCCTTACACTCATTCCCTGCCCCTCACACAATCCTCCCCCACAAAATACATACCAAAATATCTCACCCCTCTAAATACATACAAAAATATCCTCAGCCCCGCAAATATATACAATCCCCCAATACATATATATTAAAAAAAATACATATAACCCCCCCCAATACATATAAACCCTCTCCAATACGTAGAAAAAAAACCCAATACATATAAAATCCCCCAATACATAAAAATCCCCAATACATACTGTATAAGCAAAATCCAATACATATAAACCACCCCGATACATATAAAAAAAAAACAATACGTAGAAAAAAAAGCCCAATACATATGTAACAGGTTTTCCCCCACCCTCTGGGAGATCTCACTATTATACGGTGTCATGTGCTGGTTATCTGCTTGCTCACAGAATCGCTGAGTTTCCGCCGTTGTTAATGGGGAAGATAGGACAAACTTTTGGGGTGATGGTTGGTTCTCTCTCATTGGTGTGGCACCTCCATCTCCAGCAGGCTCCAGTAGCACTGGAAGCAATCCCTGCAGGAGAAGTCTCTTTCTCTTACTCCCCGTGATTAATTGCAGTCTCAGACTGGAGTATAAAATAACAGGAACGGCTTTATTCTTCACACAACAGGGTAACAGCATACAGGGTATACTTCTCTTCCCTCCTCTGAATGGTCCCTACAATCAACCCAGGAGGCTTGAGGCCCCAGGGGTCTATCCTCTGCTCTTCGCTCCTCGCCTGGTGAGATGAGGGGTAGTTGTCCCACTCCCCTAAGGGAGGGGATGGAAGGTGGTCAGAGCCCTGACTCTACACTCCCTGGAACTCTCTCTCTCGGGGGAGAGAACAGAACTAAACTCTCCCCAAGCTGCAGGCCTTTCTCTCACTCTTTCCCACGCCGAGCGTCTGATGTCAGCGTGCCGGGCCTCCTTCATGCTGGCAGGGATGCCGCAGCTTGGGGAGAGCCGGGGCTCGGAGGTCATGAGAAGATTGGCCCAAATGCTTTGTCTGGCCGCCAAGCCCTCCACAGCCAGGGGGCCCGGGACACTTGTCCCGGCTGTCTCCCACTGTCAGAGGTCCTGAGTGATTTAAGTGGCAATTTTGTTTTAGAATATATACATATACCATCCCTATGCTGTTTTGAAGATGCTGCTGGTGAAGAAACATTCTACAGCCCCAAACAGACAAGTTAAAAAAATAGCGCACAGCCAGAGATTGAGGAAAGAAGAAAAAAAGTGTTAATACAGTGTAGTACAAAAGTAAATATGTAAGGTAGTAATAAATGCACTCAGATGGAGTACCTATATGGTAGGTCAAAGGCACTTCGATATTAGTGAAACTCCTGTTTCAAAGGTCTGGGTTTGGATGGAAGATCCTCACTTGGAATGCCATAGGATATAAAGGCGAAAAAGGCTCCTGGTATAGTACATATCAAAACTATAATGAAAGAAATGGAAAAGCGCACAGTTGCACTCACACTTTTACAAATGTATAAAGCCATGATAGTAGTTTCTTGGAGGCGATGCAGGGTTGATGCAGGGGAATCCCTCACGTTTCACAGGTACCTGAATAAGCAGGATTCCCTGTAAAACGCATAGGGTGATGAATTAACTGGGAGTTGAGTGTTAATCCAAGGAGCAGGAAGTGACGTCAGTCGCCAAGCAGGTTGATCTTCCACACACAGATGCCCGGAACATTGCTGGAAAATTACAAATTCCCCGGCATTCACTCTACATCACCTCCAGGAAGCTACTATCAAGCCTTTTAAAATCTGTAAAAGTGTGAGTTTACTGTGCGCTTTCCATTTTTTTAAATTACAGTTTTAATATACCATGAGTGTATTCATTATGGCAACGGCTCAAAATATTGATCATGTTTTTTATTTATTTTATTTTTTATGATGACGCCGGAAGGTATATTGTGGAATAACAACACTTAGTAAGTATGGATCACAGTCTGTAACAACTTTTCTAAACAGTATTTTCAGACTAATTTATGGACATGATTGCTCAGCAGATGCCAGCTACACAATGGGGCAAAAATTGCTATGGTGTTGTGTTACATGGTATTCCGATGTAGTTAAATTACACAAAAACATGAGTGCATGAGAGTTGTTTTTTTACGCTTAGGCCTGGAAATACTCTTGTCGGCTTGTTAGAGCCATCATTTCACTTCTTTTACAAAGGTTTGAGCTACAGTAGGTTTTTGTAATGTTCTTTTTATTTTCAAAGATATATGAAAAGATAAGGACTAAACATATGAAAGTCATTAAACATTTGCAGTCAAACTTTACAGACATGATCAATACATTTTTCCTAGAAACATTTGCTCTTTCCATCTGTAATCTATAGTTGCAAATTTGCTTGATTAATTAAACGTCATCCCAATGTTTGGCCCCATCTCCAAGAATTAGGGAAAGTCATCTATCCCTGACACATACCAACAGTACAAAAGTGCAACCGAACATCAACTTTACCATGTAGCATTTGCTTATTACCTATTCCTAACTTATCTAGAGTAATGTATTATAAAATGCATAACTCATGCTCATGCAGACTTAAATTCTCAGGAGCTTATTCTGTAAATGCCGTTAGCGCTTTACTGTGCGTTCTGCACGGAAAGCCCCATTCAAGTCAATATGGCTTTCCATGCAGATCGCTCCTCGGTACAGCGCTAACGGAGTTTACAGAATAAGCCCCTCATTTTCCACACATCAAAAGGTTTATGCTGCACCCATGCTACATATCACAGATGACCAGATACTGTGGATCCAGATAATGATGGAAAGACTGGTCTGATTTTACAGTTCTCAGTTACAATATAGCTTTACAATTAGAGATGTGCGAAATGTTCTCAGAAATTAGCGAATCGGATAAAATTGGACAAATGGAAAATAGCTAATTTCTCCCATAAAATGAGATAAGCTGTAAAGCCCTTATTCTATATACGTACGGCAATAGTGCCTATCCAGCGCTACCGCACATAAAGCCCTATTGAAGTAAATGGGACTTTCCGTGCCACAGCGACTATGTGTTGCTATGTACAGGTCACATGACCTTTTATTTATTATTAGTATTTATTTGTAAAGAGCCAATAGCGGGGTTTCAGAGTGACATCAATTACATAAACAGAATGACATACAAATATGGATCAACAAGTGCTAACAGATACAGGTGGCAATGAGGGCCCTGCTCATGAGTTTATAATCTAGATGGAATAAGGGGAAGAGTTGAAACAAAATGTAAAGTGGCTGCCCATTGTGGGATGGAGCATAACTCATGATGCAGTATAGTACAGCTGCACAGCTAGATCTATTAAGGTTTGGCGGTGTGGATGTTGGGATGTGTTAGATTGTGTGGAGTTTGGTCCAGCCGCAAAGCTACTGGTACCAACAGGGTTTGAGGTTTGAAAGATAGGCTTTTTTTTTTTAAAAAAGCTGCGTTTTCAGAGAGTTTTTGAATGTATGAAAGCTGGGGGAGAAAAGGTGCTGCACAGGAGAAGTCTTGTGGGCGGGAGTGAGAGGAGGTAGTAAAACAGAAGGAGAGGCAGTTATCGTGGACAGAACGGAGTGGGCAGAGGCAAATGGAGTGTATGGTGTGCAGGAGAGGGGGTGATCAAAAGTGTCAAAGGTACTTTTTTGTTGTTGCAAATGTCATCTGAATTTGGGGAGATTTCATGCAATGAGATTTTTTTAGCAAAACTATCAAGACATTTACACGTTTCTATTTACACTACCAGAGGCTAGGGAACATGCTTTTGGATGTACTTCTGTAATCGAGTGTTACCAATATACATTTAAAAATAATGGTTCTGCTTCATTTAAAGTTAAGAAAACAGTATATGAAAATGCATAACAAAGGGTTAAGTTACTATCTGGTAACTGGGAACACATCCCTGAGAGGCGCAAATAGCTTTTGCAGACAATATTGAATATGCCTAGAGTACAAACGTTTGCTGATTTCCAAACGTGAGGATTTTAGTGGTAAATTTAAGATGTATTAGTTATTACCCTCGGCTTGCTTAGAAAGCTAAAATATTTTATTGTTAATCAAAAGAAAAAACGCACTGCAGCAAAACATGTGTGGCCTTTATATTTGTATTAAAAACACGGCATGCCAGTTAAGTCAGCAGATTTTTTTCTATGTTAATAGCCATTACTATGGGAACCCTAATTAATGCATAAGAGATTTTTGGACTGAGAGATTGATGCCCACAGTTGCCAAAGTAATAATGTTTGGCATTCTAACATCATTTATAAAAAAAAAAAAAAAACTAATTTCAATTTCAACGAGAAGCTAATCTCTCTAAATAAGGTTATTTTTTTTTTTTTTTTTAGCATAAATTACATGGAACTTGGCAATTACTGTACCGGCTGAGTACTTAATTAAAATGTACTTAAGACTGCATTTCTTTAATGTGCTTTGTTTTATCTTACACTTTCACAAGCCCCCCAAAAATCAAACTTAATGTCAGTGGTGTAGTTTTGACAACCGTGTTCGTATTTCTTTATAGATGTGTTTTCCTCCAATATGATTTCCAAGTATTTTAAAAGTAAGCTCCATGTGATACTCTTTAAAGAACATTAAGAACCTTGTGGGTTTTTTTCCTAGCTTTAAAAAAAAAATGTGTTTCCACTGGAGCACTCTTCTCCCCCCCCCCCCCCCTCTGGCCTAGGCTACAAGTCCGTGTGGTGCTGGTTACCTGTGAAGGTCCAGGAGAGATGAGCTTCCGTGATGTTATGGGGAACAGGACAGGCTTTTTGTGATCCTCAAGTTCTCCAGCCATGCCTATACTCTCCCCTTAGGTGAAATTCCATGTCCTCACTGGATTCAATTTAGGCACCATACAGTAACCTGGAGCCTGCAATACAGAAACAGGTTACGTTACACAGACGTTACAACATAACCGATAACACAGTACACAGACAACTAACCCATATCATCCATTGTTTACAGCGATGATGAGGAAGTAACCATTCTTCCAACTGGAAGAAGAATAAGACCCTTACTTATAGTATTTAGAGTCCGACTTCTTTTCTACCCGCCCATCAAACAACTTGGTCCAGTACACCTTTGGAGGACCAGTGCACTACCTATCTTCCACCTGTCTTTATAGATACAAGTACCCACAAGCCATTCTTCCATGATTTTAGACTCATTTATAAAGATGTCAAGTTTTAGACTTGAGATACTTCAAAACAGCCTGCTTGAGCCAATCATGACGGTTGTTTTCTATCTCTTCCATGATCGGCTCGGGTAATATGGAAAAGTATAACCATGAGACTGACGGCACCGATGTAATATGGCCCTGTCAGCTCTACTGAACTTTAATATTTTGTGGTCAGCTCCTTGACCAGACAGCACCCAAAATTTTGGTTCACTGAGCTACCTCCTGATAGAAAAAGGAGGGTGCCTTAGGTACTCTCACCCCTAAATTAATTTTGCCAACCCTCTTACGAAGGGCTTCAGCTATTTACTAAGGTGACAAATTACCTTCCTCCACCATTGGTCAGTAGCCAGTCCTGTTTAAACTGGTGGCGTGGCCCTGAAACATCGGGTCCCACACTTAAGGGGTTCTCTGGACGTATGTTCTATGTGTAGACTACTGGACCTGGTGTCCATCTTGGAGGACATACCAGAAGTAGCTGACGGTTGGCACAATGATTATTCCCTAAACTACTTGAATGACCCTGGGGACTTACTGTAGCTACCGGTATCCAGCTTGCATAAGGCATTTCTCTCTGAGTCATCATCTGACAACCCATCTCTTCTACCAAAGTCCCAGTCCCTTAAATCCATTAACAGGCCAGGGGGCAGATTATTACTGGTGAATTTGGTCAGTACAAAGGTGGATGCAGCAAGGGCCAAAACATTGGAACGACCGACCGAGGGTCGAGGCCTAGGATGGTCCAGGATAAAGCACCCTTAGATGGCAGAGTAGTGGCTGATGGGGCATGGGCAACTGGGCCGGTGAACTGGTCCTATCAATATCCATAACCAGTCCAGTATGAGTAAGCTTGGGTCGGCCACGACCCCTAGGAGATGATACAGGGGCAGTGCTAAAGTATCCATGGGTCTGACAACCTCTTCCACGGAGCAGGGTCTGCGGTGGGGCAGTGGTGTTCTGTCCAGCACTCACCCCAGGAAGTCCAGACTCAGGTTCCGCAGCCGCCATCTTGATGACGTCGTCAGATCTCGTGAGGCCGCCTGACAAGCACAAGTTTGGCGGCGGCGATGACGTCACATCCAGCTGCGACGGAAATGCATCACCCCTGCGGCACACCAAACGGGGCTCCTCCTGGCCCCTTGTCTGGTAAGACCGCAGCAGACTCCTGTTGGATGAAAGACAATGGAGCCTCACCCAGCTGAAGGTAGGAGATGTCATCTGGTTCCACAGGTTCCTTAGCGGCAGGTCTTTTACAGCGCCAACGTCTTCCTCTGTCGTGGTGCTCTGGCAGCACCACGGCCTTCAGGACAGATGTCGCTGGATTTGGACTCTGCCTCAGGACACAGGTAGGTGCAGACCTTTTCTCTACAGGTGTCTGGCAGCTTGCTTCTCCTTCGGAAGAGGAAGGGTAAGGACGCCTCGCACCCCCTGGCAGCAATTGGCATGGAGCAGGCCTGCTCCGGCGCCACGAGGGGAAGCGCACCCAACACCCCCGGGGCAGTCAACTCACCCCCCCTGTGTACCGACACCTGTTCGGGTCCTGGAACCGTCGGGACTTGGACCATGGGAGCCATCTCGGGCACAGGAACGCTGGCACATGGGGTTGTTGATAGCTTGGCACATGGGCCCATAGGTGGCCCTGCGAGATATAGGTTGGTGCAGGCCACCTCCCATGACAGTAGAGACCAGTCGTAGGCTGGAAGGGACACGGATGTAGAACAGACCGCAGGGGCCGCACCGGATGGTGTGGAGGCCCGGTCTGTCGGCTGGAACACAGCGGAAAGTGGAAAAGGGATGGCAGGCCGCATGTACAGGGCCCCGCAGTGCTGGCACCATGCGGTAGGGCTGTCGTCGCCCCCAAGATGCCGGCAGTTGGCGCACACACACCGCAAGTGGTGTTGCCCATAGACAGTGACTACTAGGTAGACCCCTGGCAGGTAGTAATTTGTCAGCTCCAACTCTGACATTTTCTTGAGATGAGGTAGAATAGTAGCAGCTAAGCAAGGCAGCTCTCCTCTCACAGTTCCGCAGAACTAAAGTACAGCAGGGTGTGGTAAACTCCCATAGCAGAGACAGTCCTAGATTGGTTTGAGAGTGTTGCCCCTCCCCTAGGTGGAACACTGAGCAGGGCAGGGTGGACCAAGGGGTGACCTGGCTGCGGCTGAGCCAGTCACAACGATGAGCGGTATCAGCTTTTGCCGCCGAACAGCATGCAACTGTTTTGCAGAACTTGTAGTTTGCTTTTGGAAACCCATGCGGTCCCGTGGTTTTGCCGGGAACGCCATCTTGTTTGCGCAGCACATGCGATGGACTCATTTTAGAGTACACAGCACAGTCCATTGAAATTAGGTACACAGGATCCTTGGTGACGCCTCAGGGGTCCATTCCTCACATTTTAGATTGTAGAACAGTCCATAGAAATTAGGTACACAGGGTCCCCCAGCTCCAACTGAAAGGGGCTTGTCTCTATTTCGAATAAGATGGTGCACACGCTCCCTGGATTATTTTCCACAGGGTGCACCCCCATAAGCACATTTCCAGATACCCAGGGTCCCCATCAACATCTGAAAAGCCCCTGGCCCCAGTATTCTGTGTTAGGCATCTTGAAGGGTTCACACTCCCTGGTATCATGCCCTCAGGGTACGCCCCAACCACTGGTCTATATTTGATTACGAGTTCACACTCCCTGGTATCATGCCCTCAGGGTACGCCCCAACTGTCTCTTTGTTCTGATGAAGGTTATCCACACTCCCTGGTATGCCCTCAGGGTACGCCCCAACATAGTCTTTCTTTTGCTAAGGGTCAAGGCTAGCCCCCTCACAGGTGTCGCATCAGAGAGAGGCTCCCCCTTCCTTAACTCGAATGGGTGCCCAGGGTCCCTGGTGAAGCCTGGCCCTGGCCTCTCCTGGGCTGCCAGCTGCACTGTCCTTAAAATCCTGCCCTGTTGCTTCATCTCAGCAGCACCTCCAAATGGCATTCTTCTCACTCCCCACCTCTGGCAGATCTTACCTAGGCTACAGGTCCGTGTGGTGCTGGTTACTTGTGAAGGTCCATGAGAGATGAGCTTCCGCGATGTTATGGGGAACAGGACAGGTTTTTGGTGATCCTCAAATTTTCTTCATCGGAGTCAGTGCCTCCAGTCACAGTAGGCTCCAGCAGAGCTGGATGCAGTCCTTTTCTCATATACCTCTGCCCAATAGACTGCTACTTAGGCAGAAGTGTATAAAGGATATTTACTGGTGCAGCCACCGAAGGTGGTATCAGTGTTTGCATCATAGTGAAGTATAGGTCCCAGACCCCTGGATGATGCTGGCCAGCAGGTAATATTGAGGCCTTGTGCTCTGCACAGATCTTGAGCTCACTCAGCCCCAGGAGAGGCTGAAGACACGTTTCACTTTAACTGACTCTCTCCCCCGCCAGAGGAGGGGCTGAGCTCAACTCTTATAATTTGAACACTTCCTCCCTAAGATCAGAGGGGGAGGGCACAGGGTCTGCACCATGATTGGCTGTACACAGACTCCTGTTCACCTCCGCCCCATCACTCAGAGAGGCAGCATAAGGAGGGGTAAGCCCACAGGATAACGTGCCACTGTCTGTAGCTTTCAGAATTTACATGACAGGAAGGCAGAAAAATAGTCTGGACTAGCCATGGTATACAATTATTATTTAAATAGGCCAAAAGTCTGCAGTAGAGTGTCCATGTGTATATACAACAGAGAAAAAATGACTCCACCCAAACTGCACTCATGCCTAGATTTGTGATATGATTGTAACCATAACATTCAACTTTTAATGTCATTCCATTTAATATAAAAGAAGGATAAAATAGTGAAAAATTGCATTTTTAAAATCAAATGAGAACATTGGAATACATAGTTCCTAAATAACAGAAATTAGCAGATAATCCATTGATGATTAAAACCAGTCTATGTGTACTGTATTATGGGGTCAATAAATGATTCCTTCAGTAACAATGAAACCTTAATGCAGCTGTTACCTTTTTACTTGTTTTTATTAATTAGTTGTGCATACTGTAGGTCAATCCACATATGACTAGTGCTTAAAGGACATGGAAGGTGATACAGCTGTGTACATCAGTGTGATCCTACCTGTTGCTAAATATCTCTTTCTTCAGTAATAGAGATCCTTTTGAATATTATTTGTATACTAAGTCTGAGATAGCAAGGAATCTCAGAAACTTAGGGCCTATTCTATAAACTTCGTAATTAACTCATCCAGGATTTTGAGCAGTTCCCGAACAATTTGGAAAGTTTGCTATTCAGAAAGCTCCGACGACCTGCCAAACTTGTTTGGGAAGTGCATCTCCCCGAGCGGTAGCGCTCCTGCTCAAACACACCAAGCGGGAGCTACAAAACAGCTCCAACTCGCGTTTTTTTTAATAAAATCACCTTATTCTAGTACCTCTGAGATCATGAAGGCTCTCAGTTAGCGAGCGCCTTGCAAATTTCATTTCGTCACACCAAGGGTGGCGAGATGGAATTTGTGTGTAGGACTTTGAAAAAAAAAAGTATTTTTATTACATAGGATTGAAGCCGGGAGTCTCCGGAGCAGATACACATTAATACCAGCTCTGGAGACCCCCGGCTTCCATCCTATGTAATAAAAATACATTTACAGGCAGCTTTATTACCTTGGCGCTAGCCGCTAAAGTAATTAAGGGATAAAAAAACAGTGCCCGGTTTATTGAGGATAGCAGGGGTGGGTGAAGGTGGTATTTGGCCCATGGTGGGTGTTTATGCCTACCAGGAGGGTAGTTGGGGAGGGGTTTAACCCCTTAATTACTATAGTGGTTACTAACCTCTAAGGTGATTATGAGTTAGTGGCCATTATTTTTTTTTTTATTGTACTGTTGCTGCCCACAGAGGACATGGACGCGGAGGTCGGTGATGAGAACGGCCTTCATCCTGGCAGAGTTAAGTAGTACTTTTATTTACTTTATGCTGGCTGGATAATGTTTTATTTTTTAATCTGCAAATGAGCTACTATCCAGATCTGGATAATAGTAATTTTGCCCATTATTGTACTGTATTTGTTGACGGGGGTTGTTGGGGGTTGAGGAGGTGGGTATTAGGGTTGGTGTATTTACATTTTTCTTGGGGGTAGAGGGATTGGGTGAAGGGGGTAGTTACCCAAAGGTGGTTAGGCCTCTCGGGTGGGTAGCGGGAGTGGCTAACCCCTTCCCTAGTTAAAGGGTTAACACCTTCCACAACCTTCACAGAAGGCCTAACCAACTAATTAATTAAACTGTTTTTATTGACATTTTAATACTAGTGTACAGGAGCAGAGGCTCTCCGGAGCTGAACCACATCGATTTCAGCCCCGGTGACCTCTGCTTCCCGAGTTACAGGTCCCGGTATGCGGTGCTGGTATCCCCCCTGCAATGTTTAAATATCCTGTGTCACTTGACCAAATTTTAACACACAGGAGATACCGGCACCCCATACCGGGGCCTGTATCTCGGGAAGCAGGGAGTCCCCAGACCTGAAATTAATGCGGTTCTGTCTGGGAGACTCCTGCTACAGTACACTGTTATTAAAATGTAAATAAAAGCAGTGCGATCGCCTGTGAGCACTGTGCAGGGATATGTGGCTCTCTCTGTGCCTGATCGCATGGGGGAGAACTGAAAAAGAGGCCTGAGATACCATCGCTGCTGTCCAGAGCGGTATTGGTATTTTCCTATCTCACGGTTTGTGACTTGAAATGCTTTCAGATTCTTTCTGAATACCGTGATAACACAAATGCCAAACTGTTCAAGATGGCAGCAAAGTTATCGAAGGTACTTGTATAGGCACCATAGTCTCAGATATTAATCGAAGTCTGAGATATTAATTGTAAGAAGTAACAGAAGTAACCCATGAACCACTGTTGTGACTTTAGTTTGGGAGCTAGAATGGCTTCTGTTAAGCAGTGGTTTTAACAGTAAGAATCCTCATTAATTGTTTTTGTGATGAGCCGAGAATAATCAGACTGATTAACAAGGTATAGCCCTTACTGTTGATCAGTATTTTTCTCACCATTTGATAGTTTAATTAGTTATATGAATGAGTTATATGCACAGGGATCCCTAGATCTAAACATTGCTTAGCAGCAAGAACAGAATTCCTGTTGATGATGCCTAACATCATTGTTATTAGCTGATGTTACTTCTATTAATCAGTAATTTTGATCAATAGTTTTACCTCATGGTAAAAATGTATTCCCTTTTCCATTCCCTAATGTAAAGGCTCACACACAGGAACTGCGTCATTCTATGCAGGCCCTCGGTAGAGAGCTATACTGACTGCACCACCTGACTTTAAAAAGGCACATATCCTATCCTCCAGTGCTTCACAACAAGCTTGCTACACTGGAGGCAGGTTCTTTGTTTCTCTCTAATGCTTGGAAGTTTCCTGTCTCGTTGCTGGCTGTTTATAAGACCTGGTACCGATTCCGACTTGTCTTCTTACTTTACTGCTCTTTCCCTGTTCTTACCTTGGTTTGATCGACTACTCTTCTGTTTGTTGCCTGCCCCGAAATTGGATCGCCGGACTACCCCTTCTTCCTGCTCCTCACATAACTCTCAGCTTATTATAATACCATGGATCCAAATTCCTGGTTCCAGCTACCAACAAGCAATTCCCATGGATTCTCCTTCTAACCTTGACCATTTGTGAAGCCAAAGAAAAAAAGACTCCATCCACCTAGATAGAGAGACATGGCTGACATAGAGGAGGTCAGCAATGCACTGTAGTACCTGCAGGGTGATGTCAGAAAATGCTGTGCTTCAGACTATCCTCCTTGCTTAACAAACACAGATGACTCAGGTAGAGATAATTGCTCACTCTGCTGTTCCAGTCCTGACCTTACACATGCCTGACCACTTTGATGGTAAACCAGACAAATTTGAAGGTTTCTTTAACCAGTGCAAAATCCGTTTTTCGTTGGGACCATTTTTTTGGGTCAATCAAGGTAAAGCTGGGCTCATCCTCAGTAACTTGATCGGGGATGCCCTTTTGTGGGCTGCACCACTACACACTCAGGACACTCAACTTTTGGAAAATTATACTGACTTTAAGGCCTAGTTTAAGAAAGCTTTCGACCACAGAGCTTCTAGCCAGACAGCAGAGTATGCTCTTCTGGAACTTCGACAAAGCTCTAATGATTCTTCAACTTGCTGTACAGTATATATTCTAGTTAAAAACGTTGATGACAGACCGATTGGACTGATAGGGCACAATCAACGATTTTCCAGAGGTGACTAGAAGATGATCTAAAAGATGAATTGGCTGTCGCCCGTCCAGAAACTTGTTTCGCAGTGTTCTTTTGCGCCAGTTCGACCTCAGCCTGGGAGAATGCAGAAACAAAAGATGTCACCCTGTGCTTCTGCACTCGGCTACATTACCTGAAGTTAATAGGCAAGATTCTCCAGCTGTCTGCACTCCATCTGAACCAATGCATCGTATTTGCATCATATTTGCCTGTCCCCATGTCAAATTGATGCCTTAATTGATTCAGGCGCATCAGGAAATGTAATCAAAGAACTTTATGTATAGGAACACATAAATTCCGCTATTAAATCTGCAGTTCAAGCTGTCGCTTAAAAAAATAAAAATTAATTCAATATGTGCATCAATACAATCTCCACACTGACAAGTGATTAGCTAAGTTGTTGATCAATCCATTCTCCTGTTATCGATTGCTGAAATTCGGCTGGGGGTTCACTAAATGCATCTTGGATAATCTTCTGCTGCACTGACAGTCAAAGTTCTGTGAGGATCATGTGACCAGGTAGGCACTAGATTCAATTGGTTCACCGCTAGAGGGGGCATGGCTCAAAAAGGTGATGCTGTTTCAGAAGGGGTAGGGGGTGTGACTTTGTATATGGTTGCTATAGGAACAAAAATGCCTGTTACATTAGAATATACAGTATTAAAAATGTCTTTAGAATAGTTTTTATTTTTAAATGTTACAAGTATTTTCTTATAGTACAAAACGGATTTATTTTAAAAAAAAATACACATATAGGATATTGCTTGAACTGCAGCTTTAAAGAATATTTAAGCTAAACCACTAGAGTCGATTGATGGATCTCCATAAAAATCTGGACCCACTATGATGCAAACGATTCGACTCCTACTGGCCTCTCTTAATCATGAAGAATACATTTGTTTGGATGTAATCTCAGATCCTAAATTCCCTATCATTCTTGATTTACCGTGATTAGGTTGCATAATCCTGTTATTGACTGGACTGTGAGAACCCTCGTATCCTCTTCTACCTTCAATGTCCAAATCTTTTTTCTGTGAAGACCTATTTCAGCGCCCACCGAAGCTGTACAGAATGTTCCCTGTTCGATTCAAGGAAAGGTGGTGGCAACTTTGCTACCCGCTAAATATTTTGACTTTTGGGGTGTATTTTACTCTAAGGAGGCTGAAACGAATGCATCGGGAATATGATTTCCCCATCGTCCTGATACCTAGTGCAACTCTTCCCTTTTGTCATACCACTGTCCGGTTCGGAGACCAAAGTATTGTGCCAATACATAAAAGAAAACCTTGAAAATTGGTTTATTACTCCGTCTAAGTGTCCCACTGGGGCAACCCTATTTTTTGTCCCTAAAAAAGAGGGACCCTTGAGACCATGTATAGACTACCGTGCTCTGAACAAGATCACTATCAAGAACATATACCCACTTCCAGCAGTTCTGAAATTAGCGGAACAAGTAAAAGATGCCTTGGTCTTCGTTAAATGGATGTTCACTTACGGGCTGTTGACGAATGGAAAAATGGCCTTCCCAACACGGTTCGAACACTTTGACTATCGGGTTATGCCCTTTGGTCTTTGCAATGCTCCTGCCACCCTTCAGCATTTCGTAAACGATATATTTTGAGATATTTTAGATCAGCTCCTTGTAGTATACCTTGAAGACATTCTCATCTTCTCTTGTGACCCACAACTACATGAAAGCCACGTCAATGGGATATTAAGCTGCTACAGATACTGTAGTAACAAAAAAAGGGCAACAAAACAATACATAAAAAGACTAATAATAACGTACTAATATCCTCACATCTCAGAGGTGCTTTAACATGGTCAAAGACTAAAAACATTTTTCTTTATCACAGTGCCTCACCACTGGTGTATCTTTGTTATAAATAGTTATATCACTCTTGTGTTTATATAGCCACTGTAGTAAATCTTTTGTGTGACCCACATTGACTTTCCCACATGGACATTTTTAACACATAGATTACATAGGCAGTGTCACGAACGGCACACCATTGAACACATGACTTATATATGTTACAAGGGTTAATACACACAGTTGTCTAGCTGAGAAACTTTTCTCCCCTACAGGGTCCCTGAAATGAGTAATATCTCCCCTCAATCCATCACAAATATAACATTAAATCGCTGCCACCATCAAGGATATAGAAAAGTCTTATTGCTGTGGGTCCTTCGTCCCTGTTTACTAAGAAAAATATGTAATTAACACAAAAAGTTGTTGTAGCAAAATGTGTCAGAAAATACAGTTACTCTCTTCAAAGTGTGCAAAATTCAATTAGGGTCCAAAGACAATACTTTTTAAAATTTAGATTAAATACACAGATGTAGTACAGTGCTTAGTTATAAAAAAAAGGATATTACAAGAAACACACAGTATAATATATGTAGACAGTTTAGTAAAATAATGGTAAAAACAAACAGAAATCCCTAGCATACTGTCCATCACCAAATATTTAGGTTTCTTAGAGAACCTTGAGTTGGAAACATGAATTCATGTGTAGACCACTCCCTTTGTTGAATTCTAAATTGATATCCCAAATGCATGTTTTTTTTATCCTGAAGACCCCTGCATTGAAAACAGAATAAACCCACCTTATGGGGCATGTCCTTTCCTCCCCTTCATAAATCTCTTGATATTTATGATGGGTCGACAAGTTCTTTAAAACATAAAAGGCTCAAAATTACCTCAAAATTACCTCATAACTTTCTTTCTGTAACTCCTAAAATAAACGGACTCACCTTATTGATTTCAGGTGAGTTTTCTGCAGGTGTGGAGATTAGTCTTGACAGAGCTACACATAATTTTGAGGTGCAAACAAATATATGACCTTTGTACCATCACAATCGTGGATTGTTTAGAATCATGACTGCAAATGTTACAAAGATATATTTGTTATTCTTGTAAATCATATCATGCCCAGGATATCTGTAATTTTTTTGTAAAGACCTTAAGCTGAAGACTGACCCTCCTTTCATCTTCCTTTGCTATTCAAAAGGGGGGATTCAGGAATATTTAGTCTCCTTTGACGAAGACACCCAGGTCCTCTGGTGGATTGAGTACTTATTTATACAGAACAGTACATATTATTTTAGTGTGTCATCAGTGATAACCCCAGGTTAAACTCTGGAACTCTGGGTACTTTTAAGTGTCGCCCTCATCTTCTTGTTTTACGGACCAATAAATAAATGATGCCAGCTTGACTTACATAGAATAAAAATAGGTATTGTTAAGTCCACCGTATTATTTCAATGTACAGTCACATTGACATAATACAGTGTTTGATACATTAAATTGCCAGTTCCATGCACTATATTATTGTTTTTTTCTTTAATGTCATTAGCTCCGATATATGCATGGAACTGTCAGAAGAGTTATTTTTAATGTGCCAGAAGGCATGGTGAAAACAAATGATTGCTTTTACAATGTAAGGAACAATGGCTATTTTCTCTCTACAAACATTGATTTGAACAAAAATGTAACACTACAATTTCACCACTTAATCTCTTCTGCACTAAAAGTGTTGTGTGGACTTATTTTACCTAATATTTATATTTTTCTGTTATATTTTGATATTTTTTTACTTGTATTGTATGTCTTTTTATAGTGCCATAAATGTACATAGCGCTTCACAGTAGTAATACATGTTGTAATCATATAAATAACAAATACTATAAATAACAGGTCATGGGAATAAGTGCTTCAGACATAAAGTAATATTAAGGAAGAGGAGTCCCTGCTCCGAGGAGCTTACAATCTAATTGGTAGGTAGGGGAACGTATAGAGACAGTAGGAGGGAATTCTAGTAAGTGCGTCTGCAGGGTGCCAAGCTTTATGTATCATGTGTCCAGGATTATCCACAGTGGTATTCATATGCTTCTTTCAGCAAATGTGTCTTAAGGTGAGTCTTAAAGGTGGGTATAGAGGGTGCTAGTCGGGTATTGAGGAGAAGGGCATTCCAGAGGTGCGGGGCAGTCAGTGAGAAAGGTTTAAGGCGGGAGAGGGCTTTAGATACAAATGGGGTAGAAATAAGACATCCTTGAGAAGAACACAAGAGTCGGGATGGTGCATAGCGAGAAATTAGGGCTGAGATGTAAGGAGGGGCAGAAGAGTGTAAAGCTTTAAAACTGAGGAGGAGAATTGAGTGTGAGATGCGGGATTTGATCGAAAGCCAGGAGAGGGATTTCAGGAGGGGAGATGCGGAGACAGATTTAGGAAAGAGTAGAGTGATTCTGGCAGCAGTGTTTAGGATAGATTGTAGCGGAGATAGGTGAGTGGCATGAAGGCCAGACAGCAGGAGGTTGCAGTAATCGAGATGGAAAAGAATGAGGGCCTGAGTCAGAGTTTTAGCAGTCGAGTAACAGAGGACAGGGCGTATCTTTGTGATTTTGCGGAGAAAAAAGCGACAAGTTTTAGAAACGTTTTGAATGTGAGAGGAGAATGTGAGAGAGGAATAGAGTGTGACCCCTAGGCAGCGTGCTTGGGCTACTGGGTGAATGATCATATTTCCAACAGTAATGTGGAAGGAGGTAGTAGGGCCAGGTTTGGTAGGAAGTATAAGGAGCTCTGTTTTTTCCCATGTTAAGTTTCAGTCGGCGGATGGCCATTCAGGATGATATTCCAGAGAGACATTCAGAAACTTGTCTGTATAGCAGGTGTAAGGTCCCTCGTTTGGAAGGTAAATTTGTGTGTCGTCAGCATAGAGGTGATATTTAAACCCAAAAGATGTGATTAGGTCACCTAGAGAGAGTGTGGACAGAGCCCTGGGGTACCCCCCAGAGAGATCGATAGACGAGGAGGAGGTGTTAGCAAAAGAGACACTGAAAGTGCGATGGGAGAGGTAAGAGGAGATCCACGATAGAGCTTTGTTCCGAATACCAAGAGTATGGAGAATGTGGAGGAGAAGAGGGTGGACCACAGTATCAAATGCTGCAGAGAGGTCGAGTAATATGAGCAGAGTGTAATGACCTCTGTCTTTGGCAGCATGGAGGTCATTAGTTATTTTAGTGAGTGCTGTTTAATTAGAGTGAGCAATGCGGAGGCCAGATTGTAGAGGGTCTAGAAGAGAATAGGTGTTGAGAAAGTGTAGCAATCGAGAGAATACAAGACGTTCAAGGAGTTTAGAGGCAAAAGGCAGGAGGGAGACAGGTCGATAGTTAGAAGGACAGGTAGGGTCAAGCTTGCTGTTTTTGAGTAATGGTATAACGGTTGCATGCTTGAAGGAGGATGGAAAGGTACCAGAGTAGAGGGAAGAGTTAAATGTAAATTGAGGCCACTGTAAAAGTAAATTGAGGCCACTGTTTCTGTGAGCTTTGTAAATTTAATGAGTACTCATTCAGACACTGAGCGAAATGAATTCACATTTACCAGGTTACTGGGTTCCATCTCCATCGGGGCGTGATCGGACCAGTTTATCGTGTTGATTTTAGCTGCCTGGACCTGAGGTATAAGGGAGCTAATTTTTACTTTTAAAGGTTCTTGGAACTAGGATCTCTCCAGAATAGTATGAAAGCATTTCCAGTCAATTTAGGCTCCTTCAGAAGCATGTGCTTAAGTTTGTGAATTGGGTTACTGTCAATAAATGGAGCTTAATAAGGGTTATCTACAGGGCACTCATGGTAACAAAAAAGCATGTATCCTTGCATGTATCCATGCAAAACCTTTTTTTGCTTCAGATTCTTTGAGTAATTCTCAAACCTCCTTTAGTCAATGGTTCTAAGGATCAGTCTTAAGTTTCATTTTTACCAATACGTTATGGTGTATTTATGTTTTTATTATTTGATTTTTATCATATGCATGATGGCCACTATCATAGTGGTACTCTTGCACTGCACAACAATTCCAATTGTAAATCTTCACCATTGCCCGAAATTCTATGATCATAGCTTATTTGGGATACAAGCTCCCCTAAAAAAACTGCTGGTAATGAATATGCTCATTTTTGGGGCCATCGCTCTTATAAACAATGATCGATTTCTACTGTTGAAACAATGCGATCTTGCTCTTGTCCTAATAAAGAATATTTTTTTTGATACTGTTTGTTTTTTCCAGGTCCAAATTTTAGAAATCTACATGTAGTATACCATATTTTATTTGTTAGTTTTATTACAATGATGTTGTAATATGAGGTGAGAAAATGGATCCCATAGTTCAGTTGTGTAATATAAATTTTGAAAAATTGCGGGTTGAATACCACAAAGAAACTAATAAACATTTACATAGTTACATAGTATATGAGGTTGAAAAAGACATACTGTACAGTTAGGTCCGGAAATAATTGGACACTGATACAAGTTTTGTTATTTCGGCTGTTTACCAAAATAAATTCAAGTTAAAGTTAAATAATGATTATGGGCTTAAAGTGCAGTCTATCAGCTTTAATTTGAGGGTATTCACATCCAAATTGGAGGAAGGGTTTAGGAATTACATCTCTTTAATATGTAGCCCCCTCTTTTTCAAGGGACCAAACATAATTGAACAATTGACTCAAAAGCTGTTTTTTGGACAGGTAAACCACAACATGCGGTCAAAGGAGCTCTCAATGCAAGTTAAACAGGGCATCCTTAGGTTGCAAAAAAAAAAAAAAAGAAAATCCATCAGAGATATAACAGGAGATAAAACAGGAACATTAGGAGTGGCCAAATCAACAGTTTGGTACATTGTGAGAAAAAAAGAACGCACTGGTGAGTTCTGCAACACAAAAAGACCTGGATTTCCATGGAAGATAACAGTGGTGGATGATCATAAGATCCTTTCCATGGTAAGGAAAACCCCCTTCACAATATCCAGCCAAGTGAACACTCTCCAGGAGGTAGGCTTATCATCATCCAAGTCTACCATAAAGAGAAGACTTCACGAGAGTAAATACAGAGGGTTCACCACAAGGTGCAAACCATTCATAAGCCTCAAGAATAGAAAGGTCAGATTAGACTTTGCCAAACAATATCTAAAAAAGCCAGCCCAGTTCTGGAACAGCATTATTTGGACAGATTAACCTGTACAGAATGATGTGAAGAAAAAGTATGGAGAAGGCTTGGAATGGCTCATGATCCGAAGCATACCACATCATCAATAAAACACGGTGGAGGCAGTGTGATGGCATTGGCACGCATGGCTTACAATGGCACTGGGTCACTAGTGTTTATTGATGATGTGACAGAAGACAGAAGCTGCCGGATGAATTCTGAAGTGTATAGGGATATATTGTCTGCTCAGATTTAGCCAAATTCAGTGAAGTTGATTGGACGGCTCTTCACTTTACAGATGGACAATGACCCAGAACATACTGCGAAAGCAACCCAGGAGTTTTTTTTAAGGCAAAGAAGTGGAATATTCTGCAATGGCCAAATCAATCACTTGATCTCAACCCGATCGAGCATGCATTTCACTTGCTGAAGACAAAACTTAAGGCAGAAAGACCCACGAACAAATAACAACTGAAGACAGCTGCAGTAAAGGCCTGGCAAAGCATTACAAAGGAGGAAACACAGCGTTTGGTGATGTCCATGCGTTCCAGGCTTCAAGCAGTCATTGCTTGCAAAGGGTTCTCGACAAAGTATTAAAAATTAACATTTTATTTATGATTGTGTTAATTTGTCCAATTAAATTTGAGCCCCTGAAAAAAGGGTACCGTGTATGAAACTGGTTGCAATTCCTAAACGTTTCATATGATATTTTTGTTGAACCCCTTGAATTAAAGCTGAAAGTCTGCACTTCTATTGCATCTCGGTTGTTTCATTTCAAATCCATTGTGGTGGCATACAGAGCCAAAATTATGAAAATTGTGTCGGTGTCCAATTATTTCCAGACCTAACTGTGTATGTATGTATGTATGTATGTATGTATGTATGTATGTATGTATGTATGTATGTATGTATGTATGTATGTATGTATTGTGATGCCGACACCACATTGCAGTCTCTTTTGTCCCAAATGAGGCAGGAAACACTGTATTTCTCTATACTTGGGGTTTATTTACAGGGATAAATAATATGAATAGGCCCACTGTCCCTTTGAGAAAAATCAAATAATAAAATCAAATCCTATTTCCTTTAGGAAAGCTAACTACACATTTCAGCAGCAACCCTTACTAACCCGGCTGCCAGCTAAGCCAGTTGTCAGCCCCAAAACATGCACATTGCATACAAAGTCTCTGCAGATATTAACAAAGCGCTTGCCTTATCTTTAGTCCTTTAAGGTCCTCTGCAACCAGACGTCACTGCTTCAGCACAGCTCTCTCAGCAGTGTCTCTCAGACTTCTTTTACCAGCCTCCATTAGCTGGGGCGTTCCTCGGTCTCATCCCTTCTCTGGGATTGACTGTCTCTCTGTGCCTTGCAGCTTCCAGCCTTTTAAAGCACTTCCTGACTATTCAGAACAGGTTGATTAGCTTCATTAGTTATCACCTGAATAGCCTTTCCAAGGAGGATTAAATTAACTCTTTGTGGTGAAAAAGTCCAATAGCTTCCCCATTCAGCCCCTAGAGGACAGCGATGGCACCACAGTATGTATGTATGCATGTATGTATGTATGTATGTATGTATGTATGTACATATATATATATATATATATATATATATATATATATATATATATATATATATATATATTTTAATATATATATAAACTCATACAAGTCTCATCTGGTTTTTGTTGTCTGGTGGGTCTGACTATGGTGTACTAAGGGAGGATGGACTCAGGCCCAACCCTATTGACAACGGTCTTAAGAAACCTTCACCCTGGATCTTATAACAGTATAACATAAGTTCCATAGTCTTATTTTCAGACCATACATTCTTTTGGCCCCCAAAAAACTGCATTGCTTTTCCTAGCCATTTGCTCTTTCTAACCATTGCACTCCTGTTCCCTTTGCTCCCTTTATGCACCTCCAGACCATGTAGCTCTAATTCCAGATACAGTTAAGTACTGCACTGAATAAACAAGGCACATCAAAAAGTCATTACTGAATATGTCTTCTGTATCTGGCTCCTTCAAAATACAGCTTCAAATTCAGTACAAGCACCACAGTCAATACAAACTTTGATTCAGGTTACAAGGATTAACCTGTGAGAAGATTGAGTATTTCAGTACCTGTTTACTTTTGTACATCTACTATATTTCCCTATACACCAACATGAGAAATAGTTGAATGCACTGTTCACTGTTTATTTACAACCTTTAAAAACAGAATAGTATTTTAAAAGAAGGGAAAAAACGGACACATATATTGTAGCATTAGCACTACTTGTTTTTTTTATAAGCACAAATCTTGACTTATCAATGGCCTTCCAACACTTATTCACACCCTATTTAATATGCCATGAAGCTGGAGATTAACTCAATTGCATTTAAATGAATGGGGCTAAAATGTTATCCAGTGTGGGGAACACTCTTCACAGTTTATTGAACAAGGTCATTTGATGAAAACACACTTCTCAGCTGTTAGGGTTCCTAGCCATAACAATGTCAAAATAAATACTTTCTGAAGCCTCCATGTCCGTTTGCCCTTTTAAATTGCTCCTCCCTATAATATATTTTCCTCTCCTCATTCTTTTAGTTTCTAATCTGACACACTCGTGTTAGATTCTAAAAAATAGTATTTGTTGCAATATATTTTGTATTTTGTTTTCTACACTATTTGAATGAATAGATCTGTAAGAAAAAAATGACAGCCCTCGTTAACATTCACTAAAAGCCTTATAATTACAAAAATAGATCTCTCGAGAGCTACAACTTAAAAACAAAGACAATAGAAACTGTAGAAAGTCTTAAAGAGCATTCTAAAAGATTGTAAACATTAACATAATGTTTTTTTTCCTAAACTAAGGCTATATTTGATAAATGGCACTAAGCCTTTAAGCATTTAATGGCCAAATAAGTTAAATGGATTTCTACTTTAGACATTACTAGGATTTAAATATATATTTAGCAATGTTGTAATTCAGAAATACGAGTCAGTATGGAGTACTTTTATCTACAGTATGTCTAGGAAATTGTTAAATTGATGCTAAGTGGGGCTATTGACACATAAATCGTAGCATCAATTTATCAAGCACATTGTGTTGATTTAGCAGCTGCTTGTGTGTCACTGAACAACTCTCATTGTGAAAAAAGGAGCTGGGCAGGAGTTAGCCCGATGTAGCAATATCTGCCATTTTTTTTAGCAGGAAAAATTGCAGCAGGTCTAAGATGATGGAAGTTTTTTGGGACCACTGTTGTGCAATCACTGTAAAAAAGGGGTTAATAAGCTTATTACATTTATCAAATATATTTGGGCTCATATTTACTAAGCTGTGCTTGTACACAAGACACCCTCCAGCGCTAGAAGACACCTTTCCGCCCATTTAAGTAATGTTAAAGTGCCTTCCATTTTTTTTTATAGAAAGTAATTGTTTTGCTTCATAACAAGTGATGAACATTTTTACAATTTCTTTTCTCTCATGTATTATCTTTAATATTGCTTTGGAGGCATATGTGCATGGCCCCGCTAGAACCGAGGTAATAACAGAGCAAAGATTCCTATAGAAACTACTTTCATGTGCGTGTCTGTGTACTCTAATATGCATGAATTTATGTGCATGATATGCTAAAAAAAAAATCAGTATTTCATTTAAACATGTTTTTTTTTAATACATCAGTTGTGTAGTATTAAATAATACTTACATAAATTATTTAAATTTTTTCACTCCTTATGTCTTTCTTTTAATGATTTTTAATTTACTAAGCTTCCTTGGGTTGTTATAGCAACCATTTAGGAAGCCACACAACTTCCTCTTTTTGAAATAAGCAGCCATATTGCCTGCCCTGAGACGCAGGATCTTCGCCAATCAAAAAAAAATGCTGCATTTATTAAAACAAACATGGGCAAAAGAAAATGCTGCTTTAACTAATAAAGAAATGCTAAAAAAAGACCGCTTTTTCAAGCAGCAGAGGATGCTTGTCGACATTTCACATTTCGAGTCACTAAATCATGGTTTGTTCTACTAATTTAACTATTAGCACACAATTATGAGTTAAAGATACAATACAGTAATAGCGTTCTACTGTACGTCCTAAAAATATTTTTCTTTTGTATTGCAACAATGTCACTATGGGAGAAACTAACTCCAAATACCCCTATAAATATATGAAGACACCGTTTATTAAGTTAAACTACTGCATTATTTATCTTAGTACAGTACCATCAAGATTAACCTGTCAAACATCTTAACATTTGATTTATAACAGGAGTATAAAGTAGTGTGCAGATCTTCTAGCAGTACTGTGCTATCAGTTACACTGTACGCATAGCCAGAAAAGTGCCTCTTGTACTGAATTTGGGAGTTCAAAGAACTCTTGCGTCTATAATGAAAACAATCCCAGTGAGAACTCAATACTGACCAATATCAATCTGTCTTTCTCACACACTATTAAGGTAGCAGAAAGGTTAAGGGACACAAGAGAAGAAAAAAAAACCCTTTCCCTCAAAAGGAACGGAAGCTTGTTCCCATGTTAACTTAAAAGCAGCAATCCAAGTGGACAATTATTATTATTTTTTTTTTAGAAAGTATTGAAGCAGGTGGTCTCCGGAGCTGAACCCCATTAATTTCAGCTCCAGGGACCCCCTGCTCCCCGAAATACTTACCTCCGTAGTGGGTGTCAGAATTTTGGTTTAAATGTCCTGGCAATACGAGCCAATAGGAAGCCGCACTGGATGATGTCATGGCTTCCTATTGCCCGAGGCATACGGGCGCTTTGAGCACCGCCATTATGAGAACCTCAGCTAGCTCAGTCGTATCTACTTCGAGCACCCCTTATCCTTGGAAGCAAGGGGTCCTCAGAGATGAAATTAAAGGGATTCAGCTACTGAGACTCCCTGCTTCAAGCAAAGTTAAAAAAAAGTGTCCGCTTGGATTGCTGCTTTAATCCTTACTCATCTTAGATCCACTCTCAAAGCTACTTACTCACACAGTTCATGGCGCTTTGATATATTTAAAAATTAACATATTGGTAATTAAATGCTTTTTCACAAATATTTCAGTAAAATTTCAGCATACTGTATGTAAAGTTGAACAAATAATACTTGGGTTGAAAAACAGTTTAATCTTCTACCTGTTGGTAATTCTAATATATCCCAGTGGTAAGTATGGTACTGATGCTACCTGTTGGGCGTACAGAAGGCCTGGGCCTCTGCTCATTGGGAGCCTGGGGTGACTGTGTGTTCTCTATATCTCTAAGGTGCAGAGCCTTCACCTATGAAGATCTTGTGTAGCAGGATGGCTCCTAAGGAACTAGTATAAGTACCTTTAAGGTATACCCCAATAACACACACACAACAGGTATAATATAACTCCTTTACTGTGGTCCCACAGAAGGCCTCAAATAATACTCACAACACAATAATAACAGGGGTGACAGTAATATCATCCGGGGTAGCTAGCCCGCTTGGGCACCTGTAAACCAGGGGGATCCCTGATTATATATATATATATATATATATATATATATATATATATATATATTATATATATATATATATATATATATATATATGCAGCGTTACAGACCTGTCTAAGAGCATACAGTAATATTTCCATTTGCTATGTGCTTTACTGTGGAGGGTTTTTGTCACTTTTTTTACCCACCATAACTTAACTAAGTGTGGTGAAACCTATCAAAAGCTTCATTTTGCAGAGCTAGTATAACCAACCCCACACTGATGAGACCTATTAAAGTCGAAACGGCTGTCTGTGGGTGGGTTTACTACCCTGCATCTGCATCTACCCTGCATCTTAACCCAGGCTGTGCTCAAAGCTTTAAAATTCAGCAAGCATAAGCTTACAGGGGACCATGTTATATGGCTTTGAAGCAAAAGGTGGAACTGTGTGCTCATTTGCATGTAATTTCCCAGAATCCCTTGCAGTGGAAGCACTGTGTGCTGGGTGATAATGGTGAATAGCGGGGTTGCAGACCTGTCTAAGACATGCACATGAGCATACAGTAATATTTCCATTTGCTATATATATATATATATATATATATATATATATATATATATATATATATATATATATATATAATGTGTGTGTATGTATACAGTGTTCGACAATCATATACATTTACATGCCCGGGGCGAGTGGATTTAACCTCCGGGCAAGTAAATATTGGCCCAAGCAGCACACGCGTGTTTTTTTAAATTTCCCTGCTCGCGCTGAAATTTTCCCTGCTTGCGCTGAAAAAAAAAAAAAAACTCCCCTACCTGACTGCTGATTGGCACGCGCTCCCAGGCTTTTGTGGGCGCGCTGCCAGGTTCTATATGAGCCCGCCCCTAACGAGCGGCCTCCCTTGTGATTGGTTGAGGCTCCTGCTCGCCACTGATTGCTGCTCTCCGCTATGTTATCCGGTGGCTCTTTCCCATTTTCAGTTCTGGGCCCCGCCTTGCACACACGCACACTCACCCATCCGCTGATTGCCCGCCAGCGTTGTGTCCCAAGTCTTGCGCCCCAGCCAATCGCCACCTTGCATTGCATCCCCACGCCGTGTCCCACATTGTGATTGGTGGGTTTCCTACCCCTGGTCCCACCCCTGCTCGAGCTGTCATTGGTGTGCTCCCTGCTCTGCGTGGATTGGCCGCTGGTTCGTGCGCAGATTGGCCACTCTCTCTCTGTGCCGGCGCGCGTCCCTGCTGCCTCCGATGGTTTAGAGAGTGAGCGAGAGCACGTGAGGCACCGGGACATGGAGCCGCCCCCGGGGACCTGGCCGGTACCCGCCTCCCCGCAGCGAGTCCGTGGACCACAAGCCTGTCAGCCCCCTGAGGAGAGGCCCGGACACCAGGCAGCAGAGAGGCCTCTGAGAGGTAACAAGTTATGTCAGAGGCCCTGAGCAGAGAGGAATGTGGGAGCGGAGGAGTGACGCGGGGGTGAGAGACCCAGGAGAGGCACAGCGAGTGCACAGGAAGGTGTGTGTGTGAGTGTGTGTGTGTATGTTTATGTGTGCATGGGACAGTGTGTGTGTGTGCATGGGAGTGTGTGTATGTGTGCATGGGAGTGTGTGTATGTGTGCATGGGAGTGTGTGTGTGTGTGTGTGTGTGTGTGTATGTGTGCATGGGAGAGAGTGTGTGTGTGTGTGTGTGTGTGTGTGTGTGTATGTGTGCATGGGAGAGTGTGTGTGTATATGTGTGCATGGGAGAGTGTGTGTGTGTGTGTGTGTGTGTGTGTGTGTGTGTGTGTGTGTGTGTGTGTGTGTGTGTGTGTGTGTGTGTGTGTGAGTGTGTGTGTGTGCATGGGAGAGTGTGTGTGTGTGTGTGTGTGTGTGCATGGGAGAGTGTGTGTGTGTGTGTGTGTGTGTGTGCATGGGAGAGTGCGTGTGTGTGTGCGTGTGTGTGTGTGCATGGGAGAGTGTGCATGGGAGAGTGTGTGTGTGCATGGGAGAGTGTGTTTGTGTGCATGGGAGAGTGTGCATGGGAGAGTGTGCATGGGAGAGTGTGTGTGTGTTTGCATGGGAGAGTGTGTGTGTGCATGGGAGAGTGTGTGTGTGTGTGTGTTTTGTGCATGGGAGAGTGTGTGCATGGGAGAGTGTGTGTGTGTGTGTGTGTGTGCATGGGGGAGTGTGTGCATGTGCATGGGAGAGTGTGTGTGTGTGTGATACCAGAAGTGTCACATCACCCCCCCCACCCAATCACTTCACCACCCAGTGACCCCCCCACCCAGTCACCCAATCACCCTGTCACCCAATCACCCTGTCACCCAATCACCCCGTCACCCCACCCAATCAACCCCCCAGTCTCTCGCCCTCTCTCTCTCTCGCCCTCTCTCTCTTGCCCTCTCTCTCGCCCTCTCTCTCGCTCTCTCGCCCTCTCTCTCTCGCCCTCTCTCTCTCGCCCTCTCTCTTTCTCTCACCATCTCTCTCTCGCCCTCTCTCTGTCTCTCGCCCTCTCTCCCTCTCGCCCTCTCTCTCTCTCTCTCGCCCTCTCGCTCTCTCTTGCCCTCTCTCTCTCTCTCGCCCCCTCTCTCTCTCGCCCCCTCTCTCTCTCGCCCCCTCTCTCTCTCGCCCCCTCTCTCTCTCGCCCCCTCTCTCTCACCCCCTCTTTCTATCGCCCCCTCTTTCTCTCGCCCCCTCTTTCTCTCGCCCCCTCTCTCTCTCACCCCTCTCTCTCTCACCCCCTCTCTTTCACCCCCTCTCTCTCTCTCTCACCCCCTCTCTCTCTCTCTCTCTCACCCCCTCTCTCTCTCTCACCCCCCCCCCTCTCTGTGTCTGTCTCACTCTGTTTCTGGATCTCTTATTTACCCTATATATCTTAACTGCCCTATATTACACCGAAATAACCTATACTGCTTTCTTCCAGATCTGACTCAAGCTTCACACGGAAGACATCGGAACCCCCCCTAACCCAGAAGACAGGTAGGGAACACATCCCCTCCAATGTATAACATTGCGGGAATGAGGGTACCTGGACATTGAGGGACTGCGGATCAGGTAAGATCCCAGGCGGGATTGCTGCTTTAGATATTGTGAAGCGGGGACGTCCAGACACTGGTTAAGGGGTTCAGGAAGCTAGTCATTCACACCTGCTTTTATTTCTAGATCTGACATTTACACACACACACACAACAAGGACTAATTGTAGTATAATGTAATACAATAAATACGTTTATGTCAAAAACGAATGTTGTTCTGACTAGGAATTTATTAAATGTATTTTTGTTATATATTTTATTTTAAAGTGGGGTTGGGGGCGGGGATGGGGGCGGGGATAGGGGCGGGGTTAGGGGCGGGACTAGGTGGCGAGTAGATTTTTTGATGTTGGGCGAGTAGATTTTTGGGTGATTTGTCGAACACTGTGATATATATATATATATATATATATATATATATATATATATATATATATATATATATATATATATATATATATATATATATATATATATATATATATATATATACATACACACACACACACACACACACACACACACACACAATCTGTTCATGAGTGGGCTCATAAAATAATGAATATACAATTTGTTAGACACATACGAAAATCTACCAAAATACATATAATACATTACACTGACATGCATAAAATTGTAAGCGTTGGCCAAAGACAAAAAATACCCCCTATCACAATATACAATATCACATAAAATACAAAAACAATACACTAGGCACTCAAGATGTATAATGGCATATTAGAACTCTGAAACTGTACTTATAATATGTGACGGCAGCATACATGACAAATCACTGTGCTGATAATCGCCAAAACGGTAGGGAGTAAGTTCAGTCCAGACCCCAAAGCCCAATGCTCTTTAAGCCACATAACAGCTTCTTCTGGAGCAGATGTTGGAACACTAATTCTAGTTTAGTAGCTGATTCTATATGTGCAGAAGCAGCCGATCGGGCCATTTTTGACACATATAGAATCAGCCCCAAAATGTTGACACTTGATATACTATGAAATATGCATCATCACATCCCCATAGTCAAAATAAACATCTAAATTTATATATCAAACAAAAATCCAAAGAATCCGCAGCACTCACTTGTAAGTATAAAATGTAAAAAGGTTTAATTCGTATCGAATACAAGAAAAAATGGAGCGACGTTTCGGACCTCCTGGTTTTTTATCTAGCCCCTAGGGGATTGACTTTAGGGGTTTTAGTGGTTAGGATAGGAGATTGACTTTAGGGGTTTTATGGTATTGGGTTAAGGTTTTTAGGGTAGGAGGTTGCGCTAGTATTAGGGGTAAAGATTAGGGAGTTTTAGGGTAAGGGCTAAGGTTAGGTAGGCTAGAGGTCTGCGGAAAAATCACTTGTGGCAAAATGCCGGCAGATATTTGGTCGTGGCAAAATGGCCACGACCAAATGTTCTGGACAGCCTCAGGGTGCGTGGCTCAGCCCTGTGGAGTAACAGGGGGTGGGGATAATCCCTTGTTTGCCACAGTGGTTAGTATTAGGCATTGCCATTGGTATTCACAAGGGTAGTCTATATTACCTATTATATAAATCTAGTGGTAGGGCTATATCACCCTTTTTGTAGCTCATCAGCTGCTAAGGGGTTAATATAATGAAAATGATGTTCAACGATAATTTAATGTACCTTTATCACATATTCTAGGTTGGCTAGTCTTTTCTTGCTTATGTATATAGTATATATAGTGACCATTATATACATAATCAAGATACACTTAACGCTACTCAGGGACTGGTGGTCAAAATCATTGATAGCTTTTAGCGTAGCCAGATATTGCCAGGATTTATAGTTATAGCTTATAGGAATAAGTAATTTTGCGATAATTACTCATTTACATACGCCATATTAAAACTATTGTTGCATTTAAAACTCTTTATCACTGCTGGCGACATGACTTAAGTGAATACCTTAATAAAGAAAAATTGGCATTAAACAGTGATAATGCCAATTTTTCTTTTTTTCACCTCTTGTTTACCAAGACGTTAGTCGGACAGCTCCCACAATGGACACATTCTTAGATCATCTTTAGTTCAAGGTTCTTGTGAGTATTTGCATTGAGTATTTTTTGTCTCTTCCTTGAATCCTTAATGACTATTGCGATATGGTCATTCTGAGTAAATCCTGCACTCTTAAGGGTGTGATAAAGAGTGCAAGCGCAAATAACATTACTCAAGGTGAAGGTCATCTATGACGGTGTGAATGACCTATTTGTAAACCTCAGAAGTGGTTACTTTATCGCCTGTTTACTACGTGGAATACCACATACTGTACATGGATGAATTTATATCTGCCTATTTATCACGTGGATCACGTGAGTGTAAAATTCAGAAATTGTTCTGCACTGTTTTATTGTTGCATACAGTGTTGCACTATATTTTGCTATATTATTCTTTTCATATTCTGGATGAAATTTGCGCCCCTGTCGTTCTTCACTCTTAAGTGTGTCCCTAAATGTATATTCAAATTTGTAGGCTTATCCTGAAAATACCACTTCTCCTCAATAATTTACATATAGATTGTGTTCATAATGGGCTGCAGACATTTATACAGCATTGCAAAAGTAAAGCAATATACAGCATGCACTTGGCCTCAAAAGGCAAATGAGAATACACGTGTTTGCAATTACAGCCACTAGAGGGCTTGAAAATAATTGATGTCTTTTAATGTGAAATAATTACAGTTGTAGCTAATAACAGGATCATGAGATAATAATGTTCTTTTATGAGACTCAAAAGATGTGTGGATCTTAAATTGCCACGCATTTGCCTTCCCATAAAGAGATTCCTTTGGCAAGAATGCCACAAACAAACTTGGAGCTGATATAGGTTTTCACCATTCTTGTCCTGCATCATTTTTTATTTATCTTTTACATTCTGAAACCAGGTTTTTTTTGTTGCTCGGTTGCATACCATTTTCTTGCATGGTGTTATGTTTGGGTTGACTATACTACTGTATATTACCAGCAATTCCACACACTTTTTTTTTTTTTTAAATCAATATTTTGACTGAATTCAAACTGAGGAGTTGTCTGAAGCTGAACTATCCCTTTTTTCTTTCGTTTATGCTGCTGAGACCTGCTTGTTCCTGAGATACTTACATGATGTAGTTGCCACTGTTTTTCACAATGGGCTGCAAAGTTAACGTCGTTTAATTCTCAATTACTTTGTCAGTCAATCACTGCTAATAAAGAGCCCTTTTTGTGTCTGCACAATTTCACTGGAAGCTGGAAAAAGGCTGGAAACAGACTGACTATGTAGCATGTGAATTAAAAATTGGATATGTAAGTTTCCACTACTCCTTTATTTAAAAAAAAAAGGTGAGCTTCTGAAAATTCCCAGCCATAACGATCATGATCATTTAACTCCTTCCACTTTTTTCTTCTTCATCCAATTGACGTCTTACTGGTGTAGAATTTTTGAGGGCAGTGATTTATGGTATGTGCTGTAAATCTTAATAAAAGTTTTACAGGATAATAAAATCATTAGGTATGTCTGGCTGCAACATTTTCTTTCACAATGTCAAAAAATGTATACACTAAATATGACGTGTTATTATTTTAACCAATATGTGGGTATAGTATAATGTACAAAATAATTGAAATAAAGCTTTTACACATTTCTCCTGTCTTGTAAAAATGGGATCGATAAACATTTATGTATGCTAGAATGACAAGTATCGGCAGTGAAACTTAAAGGTTAAGGTGTGTTTATATAGCACAGTTTTCCACTGTTATTTCACGTTTGGTAAATTATCTAGTGTTACCCGAAAAGATTGTTTTTTAGTTAAAAAAAAACAAAAAAACACACACAAAAAACTGAGCAGCAGGTATCTGTGACGCAGGCATCGCACAGTCATTGAACTGAACACACCTTAAACTAACATGGAGGGTGAAAGGTGGCAGTGTTTGAGCTGAATCTGTGTTTTTAGACGAAGCAGCACCTTTTGAATGAAAGCACGTTTATACCGACTCCTTAAGAAGTTTAGACTAGAGAGCTGTCTCTAAAAACTGGCCCCCCTTCAGCTGAGTCCCATATGTTTGTCTTGGCAGCAGTGCTGTGTCTACTTGGCTGGCGTTAATGCAGGGATATTAAATTGATGGAACACAGAGCTCTTGATCCTTTTCAGTAGGGCTTTTATTTAGGTAATGGCAGGCTAGTGCTCTGTCAGCCACCTGCAATTGTCCAAGTGAAAAGGAGGGAGTTATGGAAGCTGAAGGGAAGGAGTAGATGAGGAAAATTCCTGAAAACATTTCCAAATTCTTTGAGACAAGGGAGACAGATACAACTTAATGTACAGTAGGTACCTTAAAGACACTTTTAACTGTAGTTAAAAAAAAAAAAAAAAAACTTTTCAAACAAATATTCTAAATACATATCTCCTCTCTGTAATGTTTGAATCATAGTAGCATACTTTTAAGTAAAAGTACTTCAGCTATTCGGAGGAGAAAAAGATGTAATAGTAATAATGTGGTGTATTTAATGCAGCTTTTCATGCCAATGGTACATGTTGTGGGTAAACAGATGTAGCTGGAAAGGTACCATACTTTCCCTTCTTTTTGTGAACATTATCCAAGTGAAAAAAGCTTTAGACATTAATGTGCAGTGAGTTGTATCAAGTTGGACAGTGTAAAATTAACACAGAAAGGCAATGTATGAATTTATCACACACTTTGGGGACAGTCCGACTCTAATTGTTTGTAACACTGTCCAATTGTGTTTGGGGTGATCATGTAGCCTGCTAAGAGTTCATAGACAGAGTTTGGGCTGTTTATCAAATGGAAATAATGCAAAAATATATTCATAGTTATTATATCACAACCACTAAATTATTTTCTTTCAAATAAAGATAAACATGAAAGTAGCCCAACTAAATACATTTTGCCTGTCAGTAATCTCACTGAGACTTCTAAAACGCTTCCACTCTTAGAAATGACACTGCCAAAAATATAAGGATTTCCAGTACTCACAAGCTTACAGTTTTGGTTGTTCAGACATACTGTAGGCAGGTTAGACATACAGTAGGGACTTGTGCAAGTTTCTTAAGTAACTAGCAGCAGATCACAAAATGAGTATTCCACTTATAAAAAGAACACCTTTACCATCAGTTCTTGCTGAGATAACCAACTTGCCACCATTTGTTTTATTAGTCTATATTGTGTAGCCATCTTCCTTGTCGTTTCAGTATATTCCACAGTAACGCAATAGCTCCATAGTAACAACCAACCCTTGCTGGTATAAAATGTAGGACTGTGATGTCAACATCTTGAGCATTGTTAAATACTAAATGTTGCTGAAATAACTTCCACAGATAAGTAATCCAATTTAGCATTGTGTGTATCTATGTATGTATCTATCAATCAATCAAAATATATATATATATATATATATATTCCCCCCTGAGGAAGATCCCCCTGTGGGATCGAAACGTTGGACTTTTGTGCTTTGTGTTTTAATACACTTACTGAACTTACCTGTCTGAGTGCTGTCTCCTTTTTGCCAGTTTCTGGTAATGTATGCTTTTGTTATCTTAATGGGATATGCACCAGCCCATTCAGGATATATATATATATATATATATACACACACAGTTGTGTGAAAAAGAAAGTACACCCTCTTTGAATTCTATGGTTTTACATATCAGGACATATCTGTTCCTTGAAAGCAACAAACCGTGTATAAGCTCCAAGAGCATAAGTGATAAGTGCCAGGCAGGGCAAAATCAATATTAAATAATAAACGGAGTTGACACCGGGATGAAGGGTTGAAAGACTGGAATAGTAAAACAAAAGCTAGGTAACGGGTCAGGCAAGAGAGGGCTAATGCATTAAGGAACAAGAGGTACTCACTCAGTCCCTAGCCCTGGCCAGATCATGCCCGGTGTGGAGTCCACGCGACTCACAAAAGATCACCGCTCTGCCTCTTTCCAGCTCCAGTCCTGACGCTGTGACCGTAGAAGCGTCTCCCTCTGTGTCTGCAGCTGCATCCGCATCCGGTGGTGAACACTGATCCTCTCACATGACAACAGAGAAGGGGAAGGATCGGTGGTCCATCCGCTCCAGAAAAAAGGTAAGAACTCGCCAGCAGAAAAGTTAAAAACGCTAATTTATTAAACTACATAAAATCAAAATAACAAACAGTACAAAAAACCTCTCCCACGCATTTCACGCCTACTATGGCGCTTTTTCAAGCGTGAAACGCGTGGGAGAGGTTGTTTGTACTGTTTGTTATTTTGATTTTATGTAGTTTAATAAATTAGCGTTTTTAAGTTTTCTGCTGGTGAGTTCTTACCTTTTTTCTGGAGCGGATGGACCACCGATCCTTCCCCTTCTCTCATATCTGTTCCTTAGCAGGTCTTAAAATAGGTAAATACAACCTCAGATGAATAACAACACATGACATATTACACCGTGTCATGATTTATTTAACAAATAGAGAAGCTCCAATCTTAGGGGTATTTGTAACGCCTCAAGAAGGTAGTATCTCTTTGGTATCTCTTCGGCCCCAAAGCCCGAGGCGGAAGGCACCGAAGACGACCCTCCTCCCATTGTACATGCCACCACGTCCAGGACGCCCAAGAAAGGATCGCCTACCTACAGAACCTAAGTGAGCCAGAATGATGTCGTCTGCTACAACTGTGGCCAGAAGGATCACTTCTCTCGGAACTGTCCGGAACCCAGAAAAGCTCGGACATCCAATCCCAAGGTCATGACCTACACAGTGCAACCCGCAGCAACATCTTCCACGTCCTCAGAGAGCACACCAGTGTCAAGACCCAATGAAACACCTCCATCAGATACTTACATTTGTGTGGTGGCAGAAGCGATCATACTTTGCTGGATACCGGGTTCCAAGTGACCATTGTGTACCAGCCTTTCTACGACAAACATCTTAAACACCTGCCCTTGAAGTCGGCAGACAAGATGAAGTTGTGGGGACTCAGCAATCAGGACTACCCCATCGACTGCGTGATGAAGGTTCGGCTGGAAATACCACAGGTGAACATTGGCAAGACTCACACATGGATTTGGAGGCTCTGATATGCCCCGAGCCCCAAGAACACCCAAGTTCCCCGATCATATCGGGAACCAATGTAAATGTGGGGCAGGCTGTGATCCAAGAGTACCTGCAAGAGGCCAGCAAACTACCCCTGTCTGCCCTACAGATTCACCGGCACTAAGGGAAGAGTGCTGCAAAATATCGACACAAGATGGAAATGGGGACCTGTTCAATCATACCAAAAGATTGACCAATATTCCACCAGGGGGAGTGAGGATCATGTATGCAGTGTGCTGCTATCCGGGCCGAGACGAGGCCTATCATCTCTTCTCTCTAGAGAGTACGGCAGAGGAAAATGCAAACCGCGGCTACAAGCTTGTTCCCGAAGTATGAGAATGGATGTCCTCACTACCGGGGAAGATCAAGGTGTTTATCCAAAACATCTCTCTTTACACCATGCCCATCGACCAAGGACAACGCTTGGGTAGGATATACCCAGTTACCCCAGTTGAGACGATGGCCACTCAAGTGAACACTGCAGTGCAAGATCAACCCGATGGGCTGGCCTTTGACTTCGGGGAATCAACCCTGTCTGCCGAGTGGAGGGATCAGCTAACGGCCAAGTTGGAAGAACGCCGGGACGTGTTCTCCACCAGTGAAATGGATGTGGGGTGTAGCCGAAACTCTCAGCATACCATCCGGCTAAGTGATACGTCGCATCGCTTCCAGAGATGTGGAGGATGTGAGAGACGTCCTACAAGAAATGGAGACAGTGGACATTGTGACAGAATCCCGTAGTCCCTACGCTTCACCGATCGTGGTGGTGCGGAAGAAGAATGGGTTGGTCTGATTGTGTGTCGTCTATCGGACCCTGAACAATCGCTCCATGCCTGACCAGTACACTCTTCCGAGGTATGAAGTAATTCTCAACGCGCTGTCGGGAAGCCAGTGATTCAGTGTACCGGACCTGAGATCTGGGTATTACCAGGTACCAATGAGTGCAGAAAACCAAGAGAAGACGGCATTTGCATATCCCCTGGGCTTCTACCAGTTAATCCGCATGCCTCAAGGCATTTGTGGTGCACCAGCAAAGTTCCAGAGTTTGATGGAGAAGACCATCGGCGACATGAACCCATGGGAGTGCTTAGTATACCTGGACAACATCATCGTCTTCGGCAAAACTCTAGAGGAACACGAAGAATGACTGCTGAAAGTGCTGGATCAGCTGGGCAAGGAAGGCTTGAAGCTGTTCTTGGACAAATGAGGTTCTGCCACACATCAGTGACCTAAGTGGGACACATAGTGTCTGCAGATGGGATAGCTACCAACCCCGCCAAAGTCTTATCCGTGGTGAACTGGCCAGGACCCAAAAACGTAATGGAGCTCCGCTTCTTTTTAGGATTCTGAGGTTACTATCGCCACTTTGTGGAGGGATATTCGAGCAAAGCAAAGGTCATCAACAACCTTCTCAAGATCTACCCCGAGGATACAGGGCGGAAAGCCACCTCCATGCGACTGCCGTTCAATGACAAGTGGACGGCCGCCTGTGAAAAGGCATTCATCGGCCTAAATAAAAGCTTAACGGAGGCCCCCGTTCTCACCCTACATTCTTCATGTGAATGCGAGCTTCAACGCCTAGGTGCGGTCTTGCACCAAAAGTTCCTGGCGGGTCTCCGGCCCGTAGCCTATGTCAGTCGCAGCTTGACCCCCAGCAAGCAGAATTATTCCGTCCACAAGTTGGAATCTCTCACTCTAAAGTGGGCAATTGTGGATTAACTACATGACTATCTGTATGGAGTCACCTTCGAAGTGCATACGGACAACAATTTGTTGATATACATATTGACGTCCGCCAAACTGGATTCCACCGGTCACAGATTGCTGCCGGCTCTCTCGAACTACCAGTTTACGCTGAAGTACAAACCCGGGCTCCTGAACATCGGAACCAATGCTCTATCTGATGACTGGGACTGAGTACCACCGCGGATGATGACCTCTGAGAAGAATTCCCTGTACCAGACATACGGCTATGTGCAGCAATCATGGAAAATAAATTGGCCTTCTCAGATCTGAGGGTCACAGATTCCTTGGGATGTCAATCCAAGTCTATCCCTGCCACCTATTGCCACCCAGAGGTAATGAATATCACCCCAGACAAAATCATCACCTGGAAAGATCTGGTGCAGTACCAGATATGGGATCCCCTGCCTGGAGCTATCCGCCAGGCCATCCAGCAAAACAAGCCCTCCTGCTGAGTGGAGTGATCGGCTAACGGCCAAGTTGGAAGAACGCCGGGACGTGTTCTCCACCAGCGAAATGGATGGGGGGTCTAGCCGAAACTCCCAGCACACCATCCGGCTAAGTGATACCACAAAATAGTAACAGAGCCACCCAAGGATCCTATGGAAGCGCTCTCTAGTAGTGCAGATCACAGTCACGGGGCACCTCCTGAAGGAGCCACGGGTAATGGGCCCAGGCAGCATACACCTACTGAGGTGGCTCCAATGATCCCTCCTTTGGACCCTAGGAGTCCTTGTTTTGAACCCGTAAGAGACATGTCAGAGACTTACACCCCATATGCCCGACCCTCAAGCTTATGATTATTACTCACCAGAGGGAGTTGTCGAAGAAGAGCTTCGCAGAAGCCAAAGAGTGAGGTACCCTCCCAACCGGGTAACCTATGATTCGTTATCGGCACCCCATTACGAAGCTCAGCAGTGGTCTCGTAGCAAAATTAAATCTGTCATTGTACTGTTCACAGAAATGTACAATCTGATATAAAGCCATTGCAATGCGTTAAGTTGTATATACATGTCATGCATTTTTATTATATAAATGTTGTGTTGATGGTTATGTCGTTCCCAAGCAGGGATGTTGGTTCTTTCACCAGAGAGAGAGTATAGCCTGAGTCCTCCTTGTCCCCTGTTTGTCCCCTTACCTTTCCATAGGCAACATTGGCTGGGAGAGTACCGGGGGGATGCGCTGTAGCAAGCGCAAGCGGCGGCCATTAGGAGTATAGCACAGCAGGGGAATTACAAGTCCCAGCAGCCTCAGGGGATGCAGACCACATGTTGCCAGGCAACCAATAGGGCTGAGAAATGCATGGCAGTTAGAATTCTGACAGTTGGGGTTCTGACAGTTAGGGGGACTGACCGTTGGAGCCAGGAATGTGAAAGGGAAGGTAGGGTCTGGGTGTCAGGTGACTAGGCCAGATTAACTCTTTAGGTCCAAGATAGGCCCCACTCACTAATCAGATTGTGGCTTCTACAGGGAAACCTCTAGCTAGGGACATTTCCCCTGAAGCTGTATACAGTTAGTAGATACTGCCATTTGAAGATGCCACACAGTGATTTGTGGACTGTGGCAGGACCACCACTGCACTATCATAGACTATCAAAGGTGAGACCCTCCTACCGGAGTTCACCTCACGCAGAGGCGGAGGCTTCGCTGACATCGACGTTGCTGGATCAGTGGATCCCTTTTGCTTTTCGGCTATACCCGGGTGCTGGAGCAGGTACCTCACCACGTGCACTAACTATAACACTTTCAGTTACTGTGGTAGCGATGTCTCGCACATTAAGTGGGTTGGGTCTTGTGGACAGCAGGGAGATTGGATGCCCAGGGGCCCCTCAGTACTTTGGGGAATTACCATCAGGGGTGGACACTATGGTTGGAGGGCATGGTGGGGCTATGGCCGTGCAGGGCCTATATTGTATGTGGGTTAATGATATATCTAGTTGTACCTGTGTTCAGTAAACTGTTATTAAATAAAAGTGTGTGATCTTATTACACTGGGTCCTGTGAAGGTGTTATCTGGCACTGTCATGATCCCTCACAGGTGGAGGTGCTGTCACCAGACAGATCAGGTACACCCCGGGCTACCATTAGCGGAGGTTCAGGCCTCCTGTGAGCCACAGGAAAAGCACCACACACTCAGTAGCCGCCACATTTCCCATAGGGTGGGGGAAACAGTGCCACACACACACACACACACACACACACACACACACACACACACACACACACACACACACACACACACACACACACACACACATATATATATATATAAAACACATCCTTCTTAATGCAATACAAGATTATGCATACCTATTTACTTGGGAATATAATTGCCAGATCCCATATAGATAGCACTAAGGGGTATATCCACAGAAGCACAGACAGTTGTTAGCATTTTAACGTTACCTAATTTTAGCATATCGATATCGATATCCATAACGTTTATCCCAAAGGTGCACATCACCAGCCATTTCCCTAAAAAGAATGAAGCAATAAATTTTACAAGACATTAGGCTTATTCCTATGCAAATCAAATGCTAATGAGCACTTTACCTAACTACGGAGATCCTTAGCCCTCCGTTACTGTTAACGTAATACTAATAACCCTTCGATACTTGGTGCCTGCCAAAAACCTACTCACTTCTAAAGCCTGAGGATCATTGTGTTATTTCTCTAAATTGCCTACAAAGGAAATGGGAAAGTCTTAAATGATACCCATATGAATGGACTGAGTGTAGGATTTAGCCCTTACAATACATGTGTTATAATAACTTACATATGATGGAACATATACTGTAAATGGCTGCAACCAGGGCTGCTGACAGATTTCCTAGGACTAGAGTTTCTCCCGCCCCCCTCCTCCCCATGTCTATTTCTAGATTTTGCAAAGGCTTTTGATACTGTTGATCATGTTATCTTGCTTAACAAACTCCAGTGCTCTGGAAAAGAGAAGCATGCTTTAAACTGGTCAGGTATATCCCAACATGTGTTCATCTCAGGCTCTAACTCCAACCCCTTGGATATCACCTGTGGTGATCCACAAGGATCTGTTCTGGTACCCCTACTCTTCTCAGTGTTTATCAATGATCTTCCTACAGTTTGTAAGGGAACTTCAATACACATGTATGCAGATGACACAATCTTATATGCACACAGCACAAACATCTCCGACCTTGAACACACACTTCAATCTGAATTTTTGAGACTTGAAAATTGGAATTCCCCAAACATACTGTTTTTAAAAACTGACAAGACTGTAACAATGGTATTTGGGACCAAGCTTAAATTTTTAAAGCTTCCAATGACTGAGCTCCAGATCAGAAACAACGCTAATAAACCCCTAGCCACTGTTATTAGTTTTAAATAATTGGGCTAATGGTTTGACTCCCATTTAACATTTGGAATGCAAATTTTTACCCTGAATCCAAAAACTATGCCAAACTAGCTGTACTTTATAGGAACAAATCCTCCCTAAATCTACTGGTCAGAAAGCGTATCGCAGAGCAGATGCTAATGCCAATTATCGACTATGGGGACATAGTATATGGCTCGGCACCCCAAACCCACCTTAGCAAACTTGATAGCAATTCAATATGCCGTTTAGTTCTCCAATGCAAGTACAACACACATCACTGCGAAATGCTCAAAAACCTGGATTGGTCATCACTTGAGCCTAGGCGCAAGTTCATCTTTTCTATCTTGCCTTCAAATACTTTCTTGTCAAGCTACCCGTCTCTGTGAACAAACTCCTGACCCCTACCACATGCAGCACTTATCATCTGACTCCAAATGACTGTTCATGGTCCCAAGGTTCAACAAAGTATCCGGCCGCTCCTCCTTCTCTTAACATGCACCCCAAAACTGGAACAATCTATCGGAGACTCTCACAGCCGCCACCAGTTTAAGTTCTGTCAAAACTAAAGCTGTCTCATTTGAATCTGTTCTATAACTGTTACATATGCCTATAATATATATTATCTTTAACTGTGCATGCAATGTCTTGAATATAATGTATACTCTGTTCACTTATGTAATGATGTATTTAATACCATGTATTTTGTCATCATAACTCTATGCCCAGGACATACAGAGGAGACCACGAGTATTCTAAAGCTTGCCTTAAACTAGCCCGGTTACATTATGTGTATGTGCTGGGTGTAACCTGGCTAGTTTAAGGCAAGTTTAAGGCATTTCTGCATTGACTTATGACCCATAGGATTAACACAGCAGGGGTCCCTGGCAGTCTCATTCAGTTTGAATGGGACTGCCAGGGACCCTCGCTGTTAATTTGATGGGCCATTAATCAATGCAGAAATGCTGGGTCTAGTTTAAGGCAAGTTTAAAGCATGTATCCAGCATGTACCTGGGTGTACCTGGGTCTTTTTGGCGATTGCCACTGGTTTGTGTTAGAATAACCGTGGGCACTACAGTACTTGAAAAACGAGAGGTAACTCTCAATGTTTTACTTCCTGGTAAAACATTTTATAAATAAATAAAATAAATAATGTCAGCGGCCTTGCGATCCCTCCTCTTTCACACCTATATTTCTCTCGCCCCTCCCTTTCTTACACCCCCCTCTATCTTTTCTCGCCCCCTTCCGCTATCACTCAATTACCCTATTAGAGACCTGTGCAGAGGTAATGATTCAGGGAGACCGATTTGGGGAAATTAAACATGGCTTTATTTAGCCTGTCACTTTAAACAGCAGATTAAGGCAAAACATAATACAAAGAAACAAACACCTACTCCACTTTGGAGACTAAAGAAACAGTACATGCCCTAGCTATCTGACTGGCTGGATAGGCCAGTTCCCAGTCCAAAACACATAACATATCATTGCATAATGTATATGAAAGTCTTATCTGAGTATGTTGGTCTGGTCTCCAGTTTCTCCAGGCAAAACTTCAGATGTAGGTGCTGCTGCTGCTCCCTTGAGGGCCCAGTCTCTGGCAGGTTCCTGGGTCCTCTGTGTCCAGGAATATATCTGGTCTCCTGGTGTCTTGCTCTCAGCATACAGCCCTTCTGTATGCTCAAGACTTCACCTCTGTCAGCACAGTATGGGCTCTATGCAGTAAGCGCCGATGAGGCATTTTTCGGCATTTTTTGCCCTCCCGATTCAGTAAGTGCCGATAAGTGGGAATTATCTGCAACTTTTCTTCCCGATAAAAAATTATCGGCAGCCGGGTGCCGATAAGCCACTTATCGGCACTTTTTGAACCCGGCTGAATTCAGGTAGCCCCGATCAGCTTTTCGCTGCTGATCGGCACTCCAAATTGGAGAGTTTATCGGGAATCCAGCCCGCCAACTAAAGTTGGCAAGTTGGTGGAGGAGAAGCATCGGCAAGGGCGACACTTAGAAAAAATCAGCCCTTTTTCCTGTCTGTGATTGATGCCGGGGGTCTCCGGAGCTGATACCCGCACCGGAGCCCCCCGGCATGCATCCGAGGCAGGAAAAAGGCATGTACAGCCCACTTTGTTACCTTAGCGGCTAACCGTTAAGGCAATGAAGGGGTTAACCCACCGTGCCAGCTTTATTGTGGGTAGCGGGGGTGGGTGAAGGGGGTATTTGGCCCTTGTTGTTTGTTTAGGGCTTGCGGGGGGTTGCGGGTGCACTTAAGCAGTTAAGCAGTTAAGCACTTAAGCAGTTAATACCGCTACAGTCATGAAGGGGTTAAGGCCTCCCGCTACCCACCCGCAAGCCCTAAAAAAACACCGTTGGGGCTAATACCCCCTTCACCCACCCCGACTACCCACAATAAAAAATTGTCACACACAGCAGCCCCACACTAAATAAATAAATAAATCTAAATAAATATCTCTATATAAATAAATAAATATATATATATATATATATATATATATATATATATATATATATATATATATAACCCCAACAACCCCTAACATACACATATATGCACATCAATAATACTATAGGCCGGCGGGGGCCCTCGGGTGTTACCCGCAGGCCTGCAGTACCAATTATGTGCCCCCCCAAATTAATGTCTAAACACATACATACTTATAAAGAAATAACCCCCCCCCCCTTAACACATACAGTATAGTAATGGCCACAATTACTATTATCCACAAAGGGATAATAGTGAATGTGCCCATTTTAAATACATAAACAGCAATAAATACATTAAATACATATAGCACTCACCCATCTCCGGCTGCCACGATGAAGGCCATCTTCATTTTCAAGCAAAGAAAATCCTAGAATCACTTCATAGGAAACGCTGATGCTCCAAATTGTGTAACAGCAATATCAATCATCCAGAATATGAATAAATGAAAGTCAACTTCCGTTCAGAGTCCCAGTGTAGTATATATATGGGATAATCTTGTAATAATCGCCCCACTTGATCGAGTGATAACGGCTGATGCACGGGTAGGGGCTATGTAGTGGTAAGGAGGTACAGTGGTAGCAATACCGCCGCGTCCCCTTGAGGGACAAACCGGCTGAGTATGCCGCCACCCTCCGCCACTGCCTCACACTTCCCGGTGCCACACTAGACCAAGGACCCCACTGCGGAGGTAATGACTGGGGATATAAAGAGGGCAAACACTCACTGTCTTGACCCGTAGAAAATTTCTGACCGCTCTCCGCTTCTCCGCGTTCGGCGTTCGGCGATCAGCATCCACCATCAGCCGATGACGTCAGGATACTCCAACCGGAAGTGACGTATAGCGTGCTCCAACCCGGGAAATAGGAACAAAAATAGAACAAGTAGGTGGTGCACTGCTGCCGTCAGGGTTAAAGGGAATCCAAGTCCACACGCAAAATGATGAATAAAAAGGTTATTTATTTAAAGTGCATATACACTAAAAGGGTGCTACAGAGAGAACTCTGACGCGTTTCGTCTCAGCCTGAGACTTTGTCAAAGAGTATCAGGTACTATGCATGGTGACGTATATATAGTGAAACCTAACTGCCCATTGGTTCATTGTAATTGATTGAACCAGTGGCACCACAGGTGATAATTAAGTTTATAAAGATTAACCAGGAGACATAATTCCCCCTGATAATCAATGGTATGCACACATATTACATCATCATGAATGACCAGTTGTATAAACGAGATACTATAAAACACAAGATAAATTAAAAACAACATTTGTATACAAAGAATATGTTGTATAAATTGCAAGTACCTATAACTAAGTAGCACAAGATCGCAACAAACATATATATAAAACAGAAGGTCTGATTAAACTCTTATGTATCTAAACAAGAGCATAACATGGCTTCAAACACATTTAAACATACATGGTAGAAAATATCTAAATCAGTCTTCACAATATTTATGTCTTATTCAAAGGATACACTATTCGATGTAAATGGATTCATGTATATGAAAAATAATTAATTATAATATATAATAGCAAAAGGCACCTAAATAAATGATAAAATTATGTCAAAAGTTAATAAATATATATAGACTTAATTAAATAATATTATTAAATTTAACAGAAAGAAGTGTACCTGTGTAAAAATATTAATATTATAGATACGGAACTCTATGAACAAAATACAGTTAATAATCTATAAAAAAAGTGTTCAAACTAAAAAGTGCTTTAAATCCCAATCTGTATTAATCCCCATTGGATCTAATGTATTCATAACATGAATCCAATACATCTCTCTTGTATTGAGTCTGTTTAACCTATCTCCGCCTCTAGGGTGGACTTTAACATGTTCCAATGCTGAAAATGAAAAATTAGAGATGTTACCCATTTTACACAATGAAAAATGCCTGGAAACAGGATGCAACATATCTTTATTCAAAATATGTCTAATGTGTTCTTGCATTCTTATTCTAACAGGTCTAATTGTGCGTCCAATATACGACATGTTACAACCACATTGTAGGCGATAGATTACATGACTTGTGTGGCAATTCATGAAACTATTAATACGATGGTTACCCTCACATGTTGCAATATTTTTAATAGATCTTGCATATTTGTAAATAGAGCATCGCCCGCAAGGAAAAAAGCCTCTAGGAATGTTGCCTAATGTTTGATTCAAAGGCTGTGAGTTGAATAAACTAGGTGATAGATGATTACCTATTGTCTTAGTTTTTCTATAAATAAATCTGGGACCATTTTGTACTATGGAGGCAATATCATGGTCCAAGGTAAGTACATTCCAATGTTTTTTTAAAAATTTCTTTTATTGCATTTGATTCTTTGCTATATACTGAAATAAAGGATGGACAGAGCTCATTATCCTCGTATATATTCTGTTTCTTTTTGTTGCTTCTATTTGTTTTTATAATCTCATCCCTATTAAGCGAATCGGCATATTTAAATGCTTTAAATAATATCTTCATTTTTATAACCAATAAAAAATCAATCAAATCCAATTGAGGAATTTCAAAAAGTGTATATGGAATTGTTGGAAATGGGTAAAATTCTAGAAGTTATTAACAATAAAGAAGTAGGATTTTTAACCTGTCCTCATCCCGTGACACCCATATTTCATCATCTCCCAAAGATCCATAAGTCGCTGGTCGACCCTCCTGGTCGACCCATTGTGGCGAGTATTGGATCTTTGGGAGATGGGTTGTCACGATATGTGGACGGTTTCCTTCAACCTTTGGTATATCAATTACCTTCCTACATAAAAGGTACATCAGATTTGATAGGATCCATTAGGGGTCTTCAGTGGCAACGGGGGATACAGGTGGGTCACCTTAGACGTGACCTCCCTGTATTCTATTATTTCACATAAACAAGGCATACAAGCTCTTCAACACTTTTTAGATTTATCCGATTTATCTGTCACATTATGCACGTTTTTATTGGAATCAGTCACGTTTTTACTCACTCATAATTACTTTATGTTTGATTCACGGTATTTTCTTCAATTATTGGGCACTGCTATGGGTTCTTCCTTTGCGCCATCTTACGCGAATCTTTTTATGGGTTTCTGGGAGGCACGTCACATTTTTCACGATTCTAATTTGTTTCGTCATCACATTATATTTTATCGGCGCTTTATAGATGATTTGATTTTGGTGTGGGATGGGGATTTGCTATCACTGAACACATTTATTAATACACTGAATAATAATGATTATAATTTACATTTCACATATACACAAAATATTCATCACATAGACTATTTAGACATAACACTTTCAATTAATGTTGATAAAGAAATACAGACGGATATTTTCCGCAAACCCAATTCCTAGAATGCCCTACTGTGTGCGACGAGTTGCCATCCACCGGCACTCATTAAAAGTATACCTAAGGCGCAGTTTATACGGTTGAAGAGGATATGTTCCTCAAATGAAATCTTTTTGAGCAGGTCAAATGAAATGTCAGCCAACTTCAGAGAGAGAGGTTATAAAAATGAAGATATTATTAAAGCATTTAAATATGCCGATTCGCTTAATAGGGATGAGATTATAAAAACAAATAGAAGCAACAAAAAGAAACAGAATATATACGAGGATAATGAGCTCTGTCCATCCTTTATTTCAGTATATAGCAAAGAATCAAATGCAATAAAAGAAATTTTTAAAAAACATTGGAATGTACTTACCTTGGACCATGATATTGCCTCCATAGTACAAAATGGTCCCAGATTTATTTATAGAAAAACTAAGACAATAGGTAATCATCTATCACCTAGTTTATTCAACTCACAGCCTTTGAATCAAACATTAGGCAACATTCCTAGAGGCTTTTTTCCTTGCGGGCGATGCTCTATTTGCAAATATGCAAGATCTATTAAAAATATTGCAACATGTGAGGGTAACCATCGTATTAATAGTTTCATGAATTGCCACACAAGTCATGTAATCTATCGCCTACAATGTGGTTGTAACATGTCGTATATTGGACGCACAATTAGACCTGTTAGAATAAGAATGCAAGAACACATTAGACATATTTTGAATAAAGATATGTTGCATCCTGTTTCCAGGCATTTTTCATTGTGTAAAATGGGTAACATCTCTAATTTTTCATTTTCAGCATTGGAACATGTTAAAGTCCACCCTAGAGGCGGAGATAGGTTAAACAGACTCAATACAAGAGAGATGTATTGGATTCATGTTATGAATACATTAGATCCAATGGGGATTAATACAGATTGGGATTTAAAGCACTTTTTAGTTTGAACACTTTTTTTATAGATTATTAACTGTATTTTGTTCATAGAGTTCCGTATCTATAATATTAATATTTTTACACAGGTACACTTCTTTCTGTTAAATTTAATAATATTATTTAATTAAGTCTATATATATTTATTAACTTTTGACATAATTTTATCATTTATTTAGGTGCCTTTTGCTATTATATATTATAATTAATTATTTTTCATATACATGAATCCATTTACATCGAATAGTGTATCCTTTGAATAAGACATAAATATTGTGAAGACTGATTTAGATATTTTCTACCATGTATGTTTAAATGTGTTTGAAGCCATGTTATGCTCTTGTTTAGATACATAAGAGTTTAATCAGACCTTCTGTTTTATATATATGTTTGTTGCGATCTTGTGCTACTTAGTTATAGGTACTTGCAATTTATACAACATATTCTTTGTATACAAATGTTGTTTTTAATTTATCTTGTGTCTTATAGTATCTCGTTTATACAACTGGTCATTCATGATGATGTAATATGTGTGCATACCATTGATTATCAGGGGGAATTATGTCTCCTGGTTAATCTTTATAAACTTAATTATCACCTGTGGTGCCACTGGTTCAATCAATTACAATGAACCAATGGGCAGTTAGGTTTCACTATATATACGTCACCATGCATAGTACCTGATACTCTTTGACAAAGTCTCAGGCTGAGACGAAACGCGTCAGAGTTCTCTCTGTAGCACCCTTTTAGTGTATATGCACTTTAAATAAATAACCTTTTTATTCATCATTTTGCGTGTGGACTTGGATTCCCTTTAACCCTGACGGCAGCAGTGCACCGCCTACTTGTTCTATTTTCATCTTCATTTTCATCTTGCTAATGCACCATCCGCTGCTGCAAAACAGACACAAGAATGAAAACATCCAATATAATGTCCCTAACCACTTAATCACCATAGCGGTTAGTAACCGCTACAGTCATTAAGGGGTTAACCCACCCTCACCCACCACTCGGGACGCCTACATACCCTCCCACACTAACCCCCCACCCCGTGAGGCCTAACCACCCTCACCCACTACCCACAAGGGAGGCCTACCCACATACCAATGGGGAACCCCCCCTCACCCCCAAGTACCCACAATAAAAACAATACAGTGACACACAATAAACTTGATTGTATTTATTAAATACATTACCCACCCCCTGTGCCGCCCCATAAATTCAAGATTTATCCGTTTACAAACAGGGTTCATAACACAGCCTCACGCGAGTCCACGGTGGGCTGGCGGGCACCTGACAGACCTACAGGGTACCAGCAGCCCTTTTCAAACAGGTTCTGGAGGCCTGTTGGTGGGTCCCGCCAAGCGCCATTTCCCCCAGGTGGTCTCCTTGGGTCACCGGGGGCCACAATTGGGTCCCCATGGTAGGCCCAAGGATGTCTGGGAGCCCCGGGTCAGACCCACATGTGTCTGCGGGGCCTCGGGTGGTTCCCACGGGGGTCTGGGGTACTAACGAGTGCTCACTACGGGTCCGCGGTGCCCCCACGGATGTGGGACCACCGCTTCATCCCCGCACCTATGGGTCAGCGGTGTCCCCACGGATGTTGGACCACCGCTTCATCCCCGCAGACTACGGGTCCGCGGTGCCCCCACAGATTTGAGGCCACCGCTTCATCCCCGCATGTGTCACCCGTGGAACCACCAGCCTGATACCCGTGAGATACCCGAGGAGACCGTAGGTGGTCTCCAGAGGTCTCACGCAGAACCACGGAACAAACCCTGAATGTAAAAAAAATAAACCTTGCCTATACATTCAATACATACACCCTCCCCCCACCCCCCAACACCTACAGTACAATAATGTGCAAAATAACTATTATCCAGATAGGGATAATAGATTATTTGCCCATTATTAAAAACATTAACTAGCATATTCAAATAAATAAAGTACTACTGACCTCATCAATAAGAAGTCTCCGTCGCCAGCATCATCCTTGTCTTGCCCACAAAATACATAGCCAAAACAAAGGCAATACATTGCAATTACATTCAGATATCAATTAACCCCTTAAACACCTTATCGGATAATAACCGCAAAGGTAATTAAGGGGTTAAGCCACACTGGCCCGATACCCACCCTTCACCCATGAATTTGTACAGTGGCTTCATCATGCAAAAAAAAAAATATATATATATATATATATATATATATATATATATATATATATATATACAGTGCTCGACAAACCCGGTCGCCAACTCGCCAGCTGCGATTGGATATTGGCTCGTGGCCAGTAACTTTTCCACTACTCTGCAAAATAAAATCCCCTGCTCAAAAAAAAAAAAACAAATCCCCTGCTCAAAAAAAAAAAAAAATCTCTTTAGCTGATAGCTGATTGGCTGTGAGCGGGATGGAGTTGCCAGGACTTCAAACCACCCTTCCTTCTCTTTACGGGTAAGTAATGATGGGGGGGAGGGGGTGTGCGCGTGTGTCTGCTGCTGCTCCTCCTCCTCTATATATCCTTCTGTATAATTGTGCCAGCTCCTGTAATTTACAAGACCTGCACTGATCCGGTCATGGAGGATTTTGAACAGATACTTGAGGTGGGGGGAATTTAATGCACTTTAAAATATTTATATATACACTGATACATCCTGCCCCCGGTCCCTGGTGCTCTCGTTGTCTGCGCGGGTCGGGAGATACCGCCCCCCCCCCTCCGGCACTCTCCCGCTGTCCGCGCTGGTCGGGAGATTCCGCCCCCCCCCCTGGCGCTCTCCCGCTGTGCGCGCGGGTCTGGAGATACATCCCCCCCCTCTGGCACTCTCCCCCCTCTGGCACTCTCCCGCTGTGCGCGCGGGTCTGGAGATACACCCCCCCCCTCCGGCGCTCTCCCGCTGTGCGTGCGGGTCTGGAGATACACACCACCCCCCCCCCCCCCTGGCGCTCTCCCGCTCTCCCACTGTGCGCGCGGGTCTGGAGATACCGCCCCCCCCTCCGGCACTCTCCCGCTGTGCACGTGGGTTGGGAGATACCGCCCCCCCCCCCCTCCGATGCTCTCCCACTGTCCGCGCGGGTCTGGAGATACCGCCGTCCCTCCGCTGCTCTCCCGCTGTCCGCGCTGGTCTGGAGATACCACCCCCCCCCCTCCGGTGCTCTCCCGCTGTCCGCGCGGGTCTGGAGATACCGCCCCCCCCCCCCTCCGGTGCTCTCCCGCTGTCCGCGCGGGAGATAGTAGCCGGGTGTTTCTCCCCTCCCTCTCTCCCCTCCAGCGCTCCTGAGATACTGTGAGGTACTGAGAAAGAGTGTGTGTATGTGTATGGGGGAAAGAGACTGAGAGTGTGTGTATGTGTATGGGGGAAAGAGACTAAGAGTGTGTGTATGTGTATGGGGGAAAGAGACTGTGTGTGTGTGTGTGTGTGTGTGTGTGTGTGTGTGTGTGTGTGTGTGTGTGTGTGTGTGTGTGTGTGTGTGTGTGTGTGTGTGTATATGGGGGAGTGAGAACATGTGTGTGCAGGACACCAGAGGTAACCCCTCCAGTCAGTCACCCCACACCCAGTTACCCCACCCAGTCAGTAATCCCACCAGTCACACAGTCAGTAATCCCACCCCCCACCAGTCACACAGTCAGTCATCCCATCCAGTCACCCAGTCAGTAATCTCACCCAGTCAGTAATCCCACCCAATCACCCAGTCAGTAATCCCACCCAGTCACCCAGTCAGTAATCTCACCCAGTCAGTAATCCCACCCAGTCACCCAGTCAGTAATCCCACCCAGTCAGTAATCTCACCCAGTCAGTAATCTCACCCAGTCAGTAATCCCACCCAGTCAGTAATCTCACCAGTCAGTAATCTCACCCAGTCAGTAATCCCACCCAGTTACCCAGTCAGTAATCTCACCCAGTCAGTAATCACACCCAGTCAGTAATCCCACCCAGTCACCCAGTCAGTAATCTCACCCAGTCAGTAATCCCACCCAGTCACCCAGTCAGCAATCTCACCCAGTCAGTAATCCCACCCAGTCACCCAGTCAGTAATCTCACCCAGTCAGTAATCCCACCCAGTTACCCAGTCAGTAATCTCACCCAGTCAGTAATCCCACCCAGTCACCCAGTCAGTAATCTCACCCAGTCAGTAATCCCACCCAGTCACCCAGTCAGTAATCTCACCCAGTCAGTAATTCCACCTCCACCCAGTCACTCAGTCAGTAATTCCACCCCCACCCAGTCACCCAGTCAGTAATTCCACCCCCACCCCGTCACCCAGTCAGTAATTCCACCCCCACCCAGTCACCCAGTCAGTAATTCCACCCAGTCACCCAGTCAGTAATTCCACCCAGTCACCCAGTCAGTAATTCCACCCAGTCACATATAACATTGCGGGTATGAGGGTACCTGGACATTGAGGGACTGCGGATCAGGTAAGATCCCAGGTGGGATTGCTGCTTTAGATATTGTGAAGAGGGGGCGTCCAGCCACTGGTTAATGGGTGCAGGAAAATAGTCACACACACACACACACACACACACACACGTAACAAGGACTAATTGTAGTAAAGTATAAATGTAATACAATAAATAAACTTATGTCAAAAAAGAATGTTTTACTAGGAATTAACTTTAAAAAAAATTAAGTGGGCTGGGGGCGGAGCTAGGGGAGGGGCTGGGGGTGGAGCTAGGGGAGGGGCTGGGGGCGGGGCTAGGTGGCGAGTAGATTTTTTGGTTTGGCGAGTAGATTTTTGGGTAATTTGTCAAGCACTGTATATATATATATATATATATATATATATATATATATATATATATATATATATATATATATATATACACACACACATGATGAACCAATATACACATAAATGTAGAAGGGTTATCAAAAACATGCTGTACTCCAAATAACACTTCTCCATACAGACACACTACAATAAAATTAATTTCCTTTAATAATCCTAACTGAACTTACAATCACAATCATCAACTGCCAAACAAATACCTCAAATGCCAATCAACACATAGCATTTACATTGTATATATGATGAATACAATCTATGCACCATATACATTCTGCAAATGAATGTTAACAATAACATTGCAAGCAAAATACAGATACCACCCAACAAGTATACAATTTAAACCAATCCAGTAAACATAAATCAATTACCATTCATTAATGACATCCCTAAACAATTTACATTCCATCCCTAACAATTAAACAATTAACAAATTCAAGCCTTTAACATAACAATTTAGCCTGTATAAAAATATAAGTACCAACAAGAATACAAAATTGAAAACCAAGGCTAACCCTGACCTCAAGTACACCATACAATATCAACAATTACATCTATCTAATTTTAAAATACTTTAAACACACATTGAAGCATAGCAGCATAGACAAATTAATTTAAAACACATCAAATCAAGCTTTTAAAACAACATAATTTCTTACCCTGTATGTATATATCTCTCTAGACATACATACATACATACATGCATACAGCGGTAAGAAATGATATACCACAAAAAAAAATTACACATGTTAAAAAAGCATTAAAAAAAATTAACAAGTTAAATAAAATACATTTCTTTAGTTCACTTACCATTACTTGACCCCACCAACTCCCGTTGAACAGCTTACTCACGAACCAATCCACCAGGCACAAGAACCCATAAAATAAAAAACCATAAAAAAATAAACATTAAACTAAAAATCCAAATCAATCCACGGGTCTTCTAATTGTAATCCATCTTCATCTGTATTCTTCTTTCTTCTGTCTTCTTCCGGGGTCTTCTTCCTGTCTTCGGCCACTCCCTGGTCTTCTTTCTTCTGTAGTAGGTCCTTCCTCCTCGGCGGCTGGCTTCAAAATGAGACGACATAGGCTTTTAAAGGCCTATGACGTCACATTTTCGTCATATGGTTCCCACGGCCCTGATTGGACCGTGAAAACCATGTGTTTTGGCCGATAAAATAAAAATGATGACGTCACTTAAAGGCAATGAAAGCACAGCCAATCAGAATGGCTTTGCTTCAATTGCCTTTAAGATGACGTCATGAAAAGAAACATGGCCGTCCTCACATGGTACGGTAGCCAATCAGAGCGTGGGAACTCAATCCCTACTGTGGCTCTAGAATATAATATGACAGAGGCTTGGGGGAGAATGGATGTGACATCATTGAAAGCCTGTCACATGGTACTAGAGCCAATCAGAGTAGGGATAGACTTCCCACGCTCTGATGCTACCGTACCATGTGAGACCGGCCATGTTTCTTTTCATGACGTCATCTTAAAGGCAATTGAAGCAAAGCCATTCTGATTGGCTGTGCTTTCATTGCCTTTAAGTGACGTCATCATTTTTTTTTATCGGCCAAAACACATGGTTTTCACGGCCCAATCAGGGCCGTGGGAACCATATGACGAAAATGTGACGTCATAGGCCTTTAAAAGCCTATGTTGTCTCATTTTGAAGCCAGCCACCGAGGAGGAAGGACCTCCTACAGAAGAAGAAGGCCAGGGCGTGGCCGAAGACGGGAAGAAGACCCCGGAAGAAGATAGAAGAAAGAAGAATACAGATGAAGATGGATTACAATTAGAAGACCCGTGGATTGATTTGGATTTTTAGTTTAATGTTTATTTTTTTATGGTTTTTTATTTTATGGGTTCCTGTGCCTGGTGGAGTGGTTCGTGAGTAAGCTGTTCAACGGGAGTCGGTGGGGTCAAGTAATGGTAAGTGAACTAAAGAAATGTATTTTATTTAACTTGTTAATTTTTTTAAATGCTATTTTAACATGTGTATTTTTTTATTTGTGGTATATCATTTCTTGCCGCTGTATGTATGTATGTATGTATGTCTAGAGAGATATATACATACAGGGTAAGAAATTATGTTGTTTTAAAAGCTTGATTTGATGTGTTTTAAATTAATTTGTCTATGCTGCTATGCTTCAATGTGTGTTTAAAGTATTTTAAAATTAGATAGATGTAATTGTTGATATTGTATGGTGTACTTGAGGTCAGGGTTAGCCTTGGTTTTCAATTTTGTATTCTTGTTGGTATTTATATTTTTTCACAGGCTAAATAGTTATGTTAAAGGCTTGAATTTGTTAATTGTTTAATTGTTAGGGATGGAATGTAAATTGTTTAGGGATGTCATTAATGAATGGTAATTGATTTATGTTTACTGGATTGGTTTAAATTGTATACTTGTTGGGAGGTATCTGTATTTTGCTTGCAATGTTATTGTTAACATTCATTTGCAGAATGTATATGGTGCATAGATTGTATGCATCATATATACAATGTAAATGCTAGGTGTTGATTGGCATTTGAGGTATTTGTTTGGCAGTTGATGATTGTGATTGTAAATTCAGTTAGGATTATTAAAGGAAATTAATTTTATTGTAGTGTGTCTGTATGGAGAAGTGTTATTTGGAGTACAGCATGTTTTTGATAACCCTTCTACATTTATTTGTATATTGGTTCATCGTGTGTGTGTGTGTATATATATATATATATATATATATATATGTATATATATATGTATATATATATATATATATATATATATATATATATATATATATATATATATTTGCATGATGAAGCCACTGTACAAATTCATGGGTGAAGGGTGGGTATCGGGCCAGTGTGGCTTAACCCCTTAATTACCTTTGCGGTTATTATCCGATAAGGTGTTTAAAGGGTTAATTGATATCTGAATGTAATTGCAATGTATTGGCTTTGTTTTGGCTATGTATTTTGTGGGCAAGACAAGGATGTTGCTGGCGACAGAGACTTCTTATTGATGAGGTCAGTAGTACTTTATTTATTTGAATATGCTAGTTAATGTTTTTAATAATGGGCAAATAATCTATTATCCCTATCTGGATAATAGTTATTTTGCACATTATTGTACTGTAGGTGTTGAGGGGGGAAAGGGATGTATGTATTGAATGTATAGGCCAGGTTTATTTTTTTTACATTCCGGGTTTGTTCTGTGGTTCTGCGTGAGACCTCTGGAGACCACCTACGGTCTCCTCGGGTATCTCACGGGTATCAGGCTGGTGGTTCCACGGGTCACACATGCGGGGATGAAACGGTGGCCTCACATCTGTGGGGACACTGCGGACCCGTAGTCTGCGGGGATGAAGCGGTGGTCCCACATCCGTGGGGACACCGCTGACCCATAGGTGCGGGGATGAAGCGGTGGTCCCACATCCGTGGGGGCACCGCGGACCCGTAGTGAGCACTCGTGAGTTCCCCAGACCCCCGTGGGAATCACCCGAGGCCCCGCAGACACCTGTGGGTCTGACCCGGGGCTCCCAGACATCCTTGGGCCTACCGTGGGGACCCAATTGTGGCCCACGGTGACCCAAGGAGACAACCTGGGGGCCATGGCGCTTGGCGGGACCCACCAACAGGCCTCCAGAACCTGTTTGAAAAGGGCTGCTGGTACACTGTAGGTCTGTCAGGTGCCCCGCCAGCCCACCGGGGACTCGCGTGGGGCTGTGTTATGAACCCTGTTTGTAAAAGGATAAATCTTGAATTTATGGGGGGCACAGGGGGTGGGTAATGTATTTAATAAATAGAATGCAGTTTATTGTGTGTCACTGTATTGTTTTTATTGTGGGTACTGGGGGTGAGGGGGGGGGGGGGTTCCCCAACGGTATGTGGGTAGGCCTCCCTTGTGGGTAGTGGGTGAGGGTGGTTAGGCCTCACGGGGTGGGGGGTTAGTGTGGGTGGGTATGTAGGCGTCCCGAGTGGTGGGTGAGGGTGGGTTAACCCCTTAATGACTGTAGCGGTTATTAACCGCTATGGTGATTAAGGGGTTAGGGGACATTACATTGGATGTTTTCATTTTTGTGTCTGTTTTGCAGCAGCGGAGGGGACATGGGCAGGATGAAGAGGAGGATGGCCTTCATCGTGGCAGCCGGAAATGGGTGGTGAGTACTATATATATATTTAATGTATTTATTGTTGTTTATGTATTTCAAATACACAGTGGGTGTATGTTGTTTATTGCTATGTTTATTGGGGGCAAATGTCCCCAATAAACATACTATTCTGCCTTAACCCCTTCATTGCCTTAGCGGCTATCCGCTATGGTAATGAAGCAGCATTTATGTATTTTTAATAATATTGTGCGGGAGCAGGGTGTCCCCTGAGCTGAACCGCATTGATTTGTGGCTCATAGACCCCCTGCTTCCCGAGTTACAGGCCCCGGTTTGGGGCACCGGTTCCAGTGTCGCCGCCATATTTATAGCGGACACGGCGCGAATGGGGTGCTATAAAGATGGCGGCGACACTGCCACCCGATGACACATACCGGGGCCTGTAACTCGGGAAGCAGGGGGTCCCTGGTCCACAAAGCAACGCGGTTCAGCTCAGGGGACCCCTTGCTCACAGTACACTATTATTAAAAATACATTCATGCTGCTTCGTTACCATAGCACATAGCCGCAAAGGTAAGGAACGAGTGTTTATTGATATGTGTGTTTTACTGATAGTGTAGATGTGCAGAGGGTCTCCGGAGCTGAACCGCTTTAGTTTTAGGTCCTGGGACCCCCTGCTTCCCGAGATACAGGCCCCTTTAGGGGGTGCCGGTATCCCTCTGCTTTGTTTACATTCCGCGGTCACGTGATCGGGACTTTAAATGCAGAGGGATGCCAGCACCTCATAAAGGGGCCTGTATCTCGGGAAGAAGGGGGTCCCCGGACCTGAAACCAATGCGGTTCAGCTCCGGAGACCCCCTGCACATGTACACTATCAGTGAAAGTTGTTTATAAATACTTTTTATTTTGTCGATGTTTGCGCTGAGAGAGCGGCTTGTCTCTCTCTGCTGCAAACATCTATCGGCACAAAAGGCCTATCGGAAGGCTTATCGGGAGCCAGGCTGTATCGGCACAGGCTCATCGGCAGTTTTGCTTTCGCAGTGATTCGGCAGGGATTGGCATGGATTCGGCCCTTACTGAATACTGCGAGGGCAAATCGCCAAAAAAAGGCCTATCGGCAACACTTGCCGAAGAGATTTTATCGGGGCTTACTGCATGAGGCCCTATTTCTGTGCTAAGGAGTCTTCCGGTCTGTCCCCAGCAGGGTTTTTTTTACCCTCCTCTTATTACCCAGATGGAGCTGGTTAATTGATTATCTGCAATTAACCAGCTCCCTGCTGGATTTCTCAGACCACTAGAGGCAGCTTTATTTATACAGGGATAGTCCCTGTTACATATCCCCTCTCACTCAATCTCGCTCCCTGACGAAGCCATCTAATGGTGAAACGCGTAGGAGGAGGAGCCAAGGGTTTACGCTATCATTTGGTGTAGTGGAGTGAAGTAAGCAACACAGCGAATTGGGTCTACGATAGCGGCACCTACCTTTGGCTTGTTTGCCTGCCTATCTGACAGCATCACTGCGGAGGAGGATCGGAGGAGGTCAGACACAGCCCAGAGACAACCGGGAAGGGTCAGTGCATCATATCCGGAAGTGACGTCAGACACGGACACCCGGAGGGCTGTGCGGTGCCAGCAACCTTTACATCGTGACCGGAGAAGTTGTGATTTGGAGAGAACCATCGGACCCCCACGGATCATCAGTGGATTCAGAGTGAGCACACTGAGCATTGGCTCAACCCTGGGGTACCCCTCTCAACAAACATATGCCCTGACAGTTCACTTTTTCATCTCGGGGCAATCTCCTGGGTCCCAAGGACTCTGATCTTAAGCAGGGATTTTCCCGTTGTAACCCCTCTGAGATTCAACGAGCAGGAACTTGCTTCATTTGCACACCACTACTTATTTTAATATTGTTATTTTGAGTTAATTGTGATTTTTGTTGTCATTGATTGTGATCTTAGGGACACGATCTATTATAAAAGTGTTTAGTTTTAACACTACCCCATTGACTGCGCTTCCAAATAATTTTCTTTCTTTTTGTACCACTTTATCAGGGACTGGGGTTCCTTGTTTAGGAAGCTGCGCTACAAATTGGGTTTTAGTTTTCTTACACATTTATCAATATAATTTTGCCAGACCCTTCACGCTCCAGATTGGTTCATGTCACATGATTTTTGTATATTCAATTAATATTTTGCTTTAGTCCTTTATTTTCAGTAGCATCTATATTTGGCGCACTCCATTTCCTTTTTTGCTTTTGCAGCTTTATTTATACAGGGATAGTCCCTGTTACATATCCCCTCTCACTCAATCTCGCTCCCTCAATTCCCCCCTCACACTCATTTCCCCCTCCTCCCCTGGCCACACACAATAACCCAATACCCATACAATTACCCTACCACACTTTCCACACATCCCCCCCAATACACATACACAATACCCCCAATACAAAACTACCCACCCAAATACAGACACCACTACACCCCCCAAATACAGACAGCAATTCACCCCCCAGATGATACAACCCCCCAGAAACAAACACCACAACCCACCCAGATACAAACAAACACAACTATGCCCCCCCAGAATTACCCCACAGCTATAATAACACCCCCCTGCAACTACAATTACCCCATACACAAATAAAATTACCAGCCCCCAAACAAATACAATTACCCCTGGCAGCAACCAGAGGCCCGGCAGTTGGATGCAGATGCTGGACGCAACTTCCAGCGCCAGCTTGCTGGGCTCCTCACATCCACCAGGCCTGGGACACTTGTCCCGTCTCTCCCCCCTGTCAGCGGCCCTGGCGCAACACAGAAACAAATTTTAATTAAATTGTGTTTTTTGCAAGAGGATTACTAGAATATGATTTGCAATGATTAAAGGGAATATAATATATGTTGTACTATTGATTATATTAGGTATGAATCTACATATGAGAAAATGAATTTCACAGAGGCAACTGGAGGGCAGGGTGTGGCCATTTCTTCCGATGATGGACTAGGAGGGGTATTCTTCCCAAGTTGGGATATCCCTGATGTTTCAAGGGACTCCGTGGATTCCCCTGGTGTAGTTTGCACCGAGGAGGCCTGAAACCTATCCAGCCCCTGCTGCATTGCCCAGGTCAGCATAATTCAGAGATGTTGTCATCTGGACCAAACTGTTGGTGACAGCAGTAGTATGTCGTTTTAATGACAGCAGAATGAAGTGAGCATGGCGATCCTGGTCCCGGCATCACTTGGCCTCCTCCTGGCGTTGCTCTGCTTGCACACACCTTTGCCCATTCATGAATACCTTTGACTCAATATACTGTAGGCAAGATGGCACGATATGTCCAAAAATCCGCCCCTCTGCTGCACCATGAACCTTGCAACCTGAAATGCTGATGTTGTCTGGCTTTTGGCTGCAGCTGGAGTGGCAGGTGACGTAGGCACAGTTGCATCTGGGGGTGGGGGGCAGCCACACTAGCAGCAGGTGAAGTAGACTGGGGAGCAGCTTTTGGGGGGGGGCAGCTAATGGAATAGCGTAGAGGTCTGTGACAGGTTCAGCTGGCTCATCAGGGACCTCATTGAGGTACAGGGTCACCTGGGGCTTTTCAACCATCTCCTCATCTTTGGGATCTTCATCCACCTTCTCATCCTGGGGGTTCTTCTGCAATCTCCTCAACCTGGGACTCTGCAGCCATGGACACAGCCTGCTTTGTCAAGCACGTACGCTGTCTATGTTATGGTGCTGAAAAGGAAATACATCATACCATCAAAGACATTCATACTAAACTTGAATACTGTAAGCATATTAGTATTGATATGCATAGAACAAACAGCCATTTTTAAACATGTCTCCTGATTTATAGAATATTTTTGCAATAGAATATATAGAGGCCCACAAACTGTTAGAAGGCCTTTACTTCCATGCACATGAATAAGAGCTGAGGCATGCTATAGTTTACAGTATAAGCCTTTTGTTTTTGTAATAATATTTAGAGTGTCCTCTCATTTTCAAGTATGTCCTAGCCAATAAGTGACGTTAAGTACTTTAAAAATGATTATTTGTAACATGATTGCAATGGGTAACATAAGTCTGTAATGCATTTATACAGGAACATGATATGAGGGACACAGGTAGTATGAGGGCACACATGTAAGCATGTCACATACATTATTTAGCTAAGTACTACTCACCTATATGTGCGAGTGCACAGTAAATACTAAATTAATGTTTGATTTGATTTTCAGGGGTGACTCTTGAACTGTCAATCAGGTCAGTCATCTCTGTGCAAAGCATTTTAGGTGACCAGGCACCTGGAATTTTTTCTTCCCTGCATAAAGTTGTCAATACAATATTAACCTTCTGAAATTAATATTTCTTATTTAAGGAATGTGAAAAGTGTTTTTTTTTTTTTTTTTACTTTTTCGTTTGACATAACTATGCATTGGGTGAGCCGGTTTTGTTATGTTTTTGTTGTTGTCGCAAGCAGATATGGTGCTGAAACACAGATAGACTATTAATATAAGTTAGCAGAAATATTGATGAGCAAAACGTGTGGATATGCAAGTGTTGTAAAAGCATGAATTAGGAAATGTAAGGGTGTGGCAATGCTGACTCACTCAAACATGCCATCATTATTTCTGAGAATAAAGCTATTTTAGACTTTTTAGAGGATGTTGCCGATGAGATCGAAGCATACAAGAGTTTTAGAATACACAAAACACTTAGGATTCCATCATTTTATGTACTAGAAATACTGTTTCCTTGTCTAGATCATTTTGTTCACATATTCCCTATTAAGGTCAACATAAATGCAAATAGCTTTTGCAGACAAGGGCTTGCAGGTGCCAATGTAAGACATTCATTTGTTAACATAGCAACTATTGGTATAAGTTTATTTTGCTCAGAAGGATGACAAGTAAATGTACTGGCACGCAAAGGCACTGTGCCAGTCTAATATTGCTTTACATGAGTGGAAATCTGCTTGTGATATGGTGACTTCTTCCAGCATTGCAGCCTGAAAGGTTCAATCGTTTTAGTCCCTGGAAAAGTTAGAAATGAATATCACTTTAGTAGGTACAGTTAGACAAATTATATAACATTTAAGAAATGTGCTACCCATAAAAATGAGTAAATGATGGAAACAGATGACATTATTATTTCAATGAAGGCTTAGTCATACTCTTGGGCTACTTCACCTTAAAGAAACTTTTACAATGAAGTAGGCAAAACATGTGGTTTGGCACTTGAGTAAACTAAAGTACATACAGTATTCTTATTGCAAGCTCCATACAGAACTGAATGAAGGGAAATTAAGCCTTTCATTGCCAGAGGGGCATGAAAACACATCGTATCTTCTAGCGGCAAAGAAGTAGCAAAGCATACCTGATTTCCTTAGGGTATGGGTTCTCAACTCCAGTCCTCAAAACCCCCCAACATGTCGGGTTTAAGGATATCCTGTTTCAGCACAGGTGGCTTAGTTGACTGAGAAACTGATTGAGCCAACTGTGCTGAAGCAGGGATATCCTGAAAAGTTGACCTCTGCCATAGGGTATGACTATTTTTGTTATTTATAGCATAGTTACAGATACTATCCACAGATACTGTAGTAATGGAAAACACATACAAAAAACCCTCCCATAATTAACAAGTGTCTTATTTTTAAAGCAATAGATTTGTATAACTGTGTTGCTTTGAATTCTTCAATGTACTTTGTGACTAACAACTATTACATACTGTATAGTCTAAGTAGGGTCCTCCAAATCTTGAAAAGCAGAAAGTACTACGTGATGTTTCCCTCTGGTTAGCTCCGTGGAGGTTGAGATTTAGGTCCACAAATCAATATTCAGTGACTGTACATTGTGTTGGTTAAATAGTTGACTTTCCATTGCTTTGTGTTATTTGCACCTCAGGCTGGAATGATACGAACAAACGAAGATGAGTATTTCATTGAACCATTGGAAAGAGGCAAACAAATGGATGAAGATAAAGGAAGAATACATGTAATATACAAAAGATCCACTGCAAAGCAAGTTACCCCTGATGATTTCCACAGCAGTTCAGGTCAGCTGAAAACTCATCTATTTATTAAGATACTATACTTACCTAAAATATCACTATGCACATTTAATATGGATAACTAATTAGAAAATGTATATTTAATACGTTAATGATATACCCTTAGAATAAACAAGAGTGACTTACTGTAGTTAATGCAATTAGACTAAAACAAAAATAAATAAATAAAGCACAGGAAAGAAAATGTGTGTATTGCACTCTGTTTCTATTTACTTTAATTTCTCGTTAGACCTCATATTTCAGAAATTAAAAAAAGTGTTTGTTCTATTGAACAATGGCAGCCATATTGTTTTAACTCAGAAATCTAAAAATAACAAGCAGATATCTCTGCATCGCTAAGTTATTAAAAATAAAGTTTACAGTTATTGTACAGAGCTTACAGAGTTTATTGGGAGTGAATATTCATGAAAAATATAAATTTTAAAACAGATTATCAAGATTGTTCCTGTAATGTACACAAGGATTTGCAATTACATAAAGCAGGGAAACTGCCTGGAGATGAATTGTGGTACTCCCAGCTTTCGGAACCTCTTGGTCTTGAGATACAGTATCATGGTTATATATCTCCCTGACAAGAATACAATAATTGTCCAGTGAACTCAAATTGGTCTTCAATGTCAGTCTTGCCCCGGTGGTGAATAGAAATGATCATGATGTTGTCACCTTCTATTGGTGACTCTTGTTGCCGTATTAGAATGATTTCGTAGATGTCTCAAGAACCGAGGGGTCCCTAGAGATCAGAGTACTGTGAAACTGCTCCAGGAGATCCACAAGTTCATCTCATGTAGAAATAAAAATCAATACATACATTTAGATTCTGCTGGGAATGAGTGGAATGTTAGAAATGACACTCTTCATGTACTTGGTTATATGTAGGTGCTAGCAGGAGATACAAGACATTCAAATTTGCCACCCTCCCTTCAAACAACAGGTGGAGAGATACCTGGGAGATATGCTAAGAGTCATTACAATAGGAGTCATTACAATATATTTTGCATGTCCTATTAGCATATCTCCCAAGTATCTCAGGTGTGCTTTTTTTGTAGAAAAAACAGAAAGTGAATCCCTGTGCTTCTCCCATTGGGCTAACAATAAATTGTTAATTATTGCTTGCTCAATGGGAGAAGCGCAGGGATTTAATTTCTGTTTTTTTCACATACTGTATGCATGGCCAATTTTTTCGCCTGCAGCATGCTCTCTATATATATTTGTGATTTTTTTTGTAGCACAGGTGTCTCTCCACTTATTTTGAAGGAATGTTTCTAGGGAAATATATAGCACTTGGGACTGCACTAAAATAAGTAAAACGTTTGTGTTCACAGCTGGCTAATTTTAGACATTTGTGGCTGGTAACAAAGTATCAAATATATAAAGCTTCATCACAAAATACCACATGCAAATTTCTTTCCTACCCTCTTAAATGCCGTATGGACAAACACTTCTTGTACGTCATTCCTTTTTGCTAGTTGCAGTGAATGTGATCACAACGGAAGATGAGATTCCTCCTCTTCCGTTCACATCACCTCGGCGACAGAGGGATCACATGTTCGCAAGTTGCCGGAAGAAGCATGTTACTCTAGTACTGTGAACTGTGTGACACTGAAGGGTGTAAGGGGCACCTTTTACAATTTATTTGTGAAAATTGAGGAAATGTGTGCATTTTGCATAAAAATTGAGAAGTTTGTCCTTTTTTTTGACCCTGCAAATCAACAAATTGAATGTTTCATACAGTAGCTTTGAAAACTCATGTTAGGATGTGATGGGACCTCTGTGACGTAAACTGGACACCTTTACAAAACTGTGCCTGTAAGAGAGATGTGAATAGGATCTCGTTATTTTAAGTAATCTGGAATAATTCTTCCAAAAATACATAGTATTAAGCAGTGTTTTATTGGGTGTGCATTATGGTATTTGGTATGTGTTGTTTATCAAGTAACTGTTTTAGCTTTTGCATCTGTTCAGTTTTGAGTGCATCACAAAAGCATTCGAAAAAAGATAAAAATGGGGGAAAAATACTGATCATAGCGGGAAACACTAGGTGCAGCCAGCACCAGAGAACTATAGAAGTAGAAGGATATACCAACTGAGGTCCATCTTAGACCTGAAACGTTGCTGCTGGCTATAAATTGTCAAGAAATGGAAAACCTTTTTGCAAGTAATCTTGTAAGTAGTGCTCTACTTCAGATGTTGGAGAAGACTGTTATACCCTTTGTTGGTGTATCCTTCTACTTCTATATCACAGAGTTACAGTATATCATTGTTGTTGAACCTCAAATGTCTAGGTTTGGGTAGTATCACTTGGGTGTGTTTGAACTTATTAGTAAAATTATTGTATTTCATAGCTGAGTCAGGCAAAGGAGAAAACTCTCTGTATGGCAATACACTGTAGATTCAATTAAATACAAATAATGTTACAGTTCAGAATTAGGTATCAGTTTATTTTGTGGAATTGGATTTTCTGTCATTGGAAAAAAATCAGTTGTCACCCCTAACGTGTATATAGCTTCCATTTAATAATATGTTTACACTATTGATACAGTATGAAAATGTATCTCTTGCTACTGACCTGTATGAGATGTGTTATAACACATTTTCTAATACAGTATGTACTATACGATTGTTTTCAGATTTTCTCATAACTTAACATAAACCAATTTATCTTGTTCCATGTCCTGTAAATTATCTGAACCTAAAGCACCACATTTTCCAAAGTAATTTACCCTACTAACCATCTTAACGTTAAACAAAGAAGCAGTGTATTTTTTTTTACAAATTTTGAAAAAACACACAAAAAAACTAATCCACTTGGAAATACGGTTTGTTTAAAAAAAAAAAAAAAAAACTTTGTTTTGCTGTGTAATTTTAGTAACTATTTCCTAACAAAGTAAGGAATAGTAAGTGGGCATTTATCTCCAGGCTTTCTTTCAGGATTTTCACTTTCCCCAATGAACCAGAATGCTTGTTTATATGGTGAGGTTGTCATGGCACTGTCCTTCGGTGTCTTTGTCACAGGTGGGAAACATGTAGGAGTGAGGGATGATTTGAGTGTTGCTCCTGGTTGCTTGGGAATGCAAGACTTTGGAACAGAAGCTGACACAATAGGACTGTTGCCTTCTGATGAATCCCATGGGACTTTTTAGACCTACTGTGAGTTGCCCATGCTAAATTCAAACCAATGGGTGGCTTAACTGTTTGAGAAGGAATTCTTTCCTTCTTGATGTAACATACTGTACAGTATGTTCTGATCATGAAGAGCTGAACTATTGCACAGAGCTGAACTATTGGAGAAGCGCTACATTAATTCATCAACACAGGAACAGTTTGTCTTTTAACTCTTGAAGTACTGCAGTCTAGCTTTTCTATACTGTGTAGTTGATTCTTTTACCTACATCTTTATGTCGCTTTGCTTTCTACACATATTTCTCTTTTTTCAGGCTCCTGTGCTCTAGCATTTGTATAAACATATACAATATACAAATAAAATATTTGGGATATAGACAACAGACTGATGCTGAGTATACAATTGTGAAACACTTGTAGTCTCTGACATGTGAATCACCTCATTATAAAAAGTTGCAATTAAAATGTTATTTAGCATTAGCATGTCACTATGATTTTTCCCCACAAATTCGACCCATTCCTGGGCAGTAATGACATGATATGTTGGTAAAATTAAGACATAACATGTCTTTACACTGAATCCCAAGGGTCATCTTTTCCATAGTAGCACTGTATATCATATCATATCATCGTTATGTTCAATGGCACAGGAACCACCTGTATTTGAACACATTTCACAATTTCCTAAAACTGCAAATGATATTACTGATTTCTTTACACACACTTTTTTTATTCTATCATAGTGTAAGCATTCATATACACAGTAAACATACATGAGAAACAGTGTGACTTTTGTAAGCAGTATGTAACTTAATACATCAGTAAATTTACTACTTTGTGGGAATAACCAATTCATAATTCAATATAGCCAGAGTACATTTTCCAAGTAGACTGCACTACTGCAAAATAGACCGTCTCTAAAGATTATAACTCAACTATCTTGGAAATTGGACATTGATCCAACAGAAACATGTAAGACTACATGGATAAACAATCACAAGCTTTTTACATTTAATGTATTTTACATTACAATTAAAATATCAGATGATATGTCTCCTAGAAAAAAAAACCAGTGTGCTCATTCTTTGCAAACTGTACAGCATTCAACAAATAGAATTTAACAACATAGCAATTTAACCTAGACTTGAACAGATTAATTTAGAAAACATAAGAAAAGTATAGGTTAGCCCTAAAAATGGAAGAGAGAGATCAAAGCAAATAAAAATGTACAAAACAACCTAAAGAGTTAGGGGACTGTGAATTCATATGTGAAGCACATGACATAGCAGAAATACAATAAGGGAAATCCACCCTGTTCGATGGAGTAGGAAGCGGGAAACATGCATTCATCATTAGCCATCGTTCTTTAAGGAAACATGATTTTTCTCTGTCCTAATGTCACACTGCTTAGAATAGAATTCAGTTGAAAATGCAGAGGTCAGATAACCTTGAGTGTATGGACTTGTTTGACTTGTGGAAAATGGACAAATACCTTCCTGCTAAATAATAGGGGAAGTTACAGCGTATAATAGAATTCAGGGGAAAAGGCAGAGTTCAGATGACCTTGAGTGTAAGCACTTGTTTGATTTGTGGAAAATGGACAAATACCTTCCTGCCAAATAATAGGGGAAGCTGCAGCTCCTCCCCCTTTCATTTATTAAGACAGCACAACTAAACTTGTAGACAATTACCCAATTTCCCTTTTCTGCCAAATTGAAACAAATGAGAGGTGGCCTGACCACTTTTCTTTCCTTTGCAGTGAATTGAGAGGCTGTATAGACAATGGGTTTTATTGAATTCCCTGTAAGGGGCTGAGCTGGTCATTTGTAGCTGTGAAAAGAACCTCTCACTGGCTCCGGCTTTTTTTACATTCACAGCCCTTTGCAGCAAGATTTCTTTAAATGGTGTTCATGCAAACAGAGTTCAGTCAGGGGATCTTTTTAATGCCATGGGACCCACCCTCTACTCCATTCTTTCCTGTGGGAATCTTAGTTTAGAGAAAGGAGCCATAGTCATTTTGAGGAGATATACTTTTGCAAGTTGTCCTCTTTTTTTCATCACATTGATAAAGTTATTCAACAAAAAACTCTGCTAGGAAATGCACAACCATCAGATTACCGCCTCTTTGCATACATGAGACATATTTTCCATCTTTAAGAGACAAGATTCACCATTGGCAACATGACGTTGCCTATCTGTAAATTGGAAGATTCATTAATGCAGTTTATTTGTTTCCTTGGTTATAAGTATCAATTGTACAATTATTTAGACTTATAGTGCTAAATAATACTCATCTACGTCCAGAATGAAAGTATTTTTTTTTATATCTGTAAGACTCAACATTGCTTCATTAAAAGTTTCAGATTGTTTATATGTTAAATGAAATGTATGAAGTGGGTATCAGTTAAAGGTACTCAACGTACCCAGGTACAGTATACAGTATCCCTGAATATCACAGTTTCTCCATATGATTCAATAGCGACTACTGCAATATACCCAATTTTTTTTACAAAAGAGAGAGCAATAAAGTATGTAACAGTTATATTGTTTAATTTGGTGCAGATGCAAAAACTGTTTGGCAAGGAAGGAGTTGCACATAGAGACACTAATAGCATAGTAATTGTTACTGGTGCAGTTTTGCATTTCCTTTAGAGGTTGTAAAAGATCTGTGTATGGGTGTGTATATGCACGAGGTACAGATTTATGCCCAAATAGGATGTAAACATTTCAATTAAATACATATTGTGTGAAGTGGGCACATTGGCATTTTTTTGCTTGTGTGTAAAATAAAGTTTCATTATGATTACCAATTACCTTTGCACATTGTTTAAGCACCTTACTAAAATATATCCTCAGAGCTCTGCAAATGAAGCATTATGAACACTGTTTTTGCAATTAAAGCTGCCTCTTGAAAAATTCCGGTCGCTAGAGAAGTTTGAAAAATAGAAATAGACATAATCAGCAGGGCCCTCATACGCCCTCATAAAAACCACTATGACACCAAAGATGGGATAAACATGGCCACAGCTTTATTGAATATGCATACAGGAAGGTCCACCCACTCTCACCAAACAGCTCTCCATAGAGATCATGATCCCTTCTATCATGGCTCACTCCATATTACACCGTCCGTCCACCTAGCCAGATGTCCACATAAAACCTAGAGTCCTGCATGCCCGCTGCCCTTAGCCAGGCATGCCCCTATAATATAATCTAGGACCGTCCATGGGTTCCTGAACAGTGAGAATGCTTCAATGGACATCAAATGGACACTGAACATCCTGACTACACTGTCAAAGTCTAGGCTATTTAACACCTTAAACATGCCTATACTCACCGCACAAAAAACTAATCAGCATCTATAAACCTCCTGCCAAACCCAATTTAAAAAATATGTAATCCTAATACTTGTTGTTGCGTTTGCCAACCATCTACAAATTCTCCCCATAGGCATCACCCTAACTGCATACATCAGACTTCCTAAAATTGACTGATAGGTTCTCAAAGTTGCTTTCTTCCTAAGCAGTAAATCCCCCACTACCTGCTGAATTGCCTCCAATTTCTTATTTGGTAATCTATATTCCATGGTATCAGTATCGATCTCTAAGTCTAAAAAACTCAATACTTTTGCTGGCCCCTCTGTTTTACAATGAGCCAAAGAAATCCCAAATTTTCTAGCCACCCCTTGAAACTCAATCAACAATTTCTCGCAGACACCAGATCCCTCTGGCTCAATAAACAAAAATGTGTCCATATGACGACACATATTTCCCAAACCAGTCTTCTCACGCAACACCCACTCTAAAAAAAAAGAAAATGTCTTAAAATAACTACAAGACACAGCATACCCCATTGGGAAACATAAATCAACATAATAATTACTCTCCAACTCACAACCCCATAAATGAAAGCAAGCAGGGTTGATAAGCAATAATCAAAATGCGAACTCAATATCCGCTTTGGCCATCAGAAGCCTTTCCTCAGGAAAACCGCTGTCCTCTTATTAGGGTCTAGCCATTCTTCTATTTCACTTAAAACAACCCTCATCTTCCCCTTTTTGACCAAACTCCCTATTGTAACCTCTTCCATCCATTCCTCCACCTTAAACACCTTGCTGCCTTATGTCCTCCATCACACACCCCACACTCCTGCAGAATTTACAACCCTGCTCCCAATCACATCTTCCATCATCAAATGCCCAAACACACACCCTTCTGGACCCCCGCCGGCTATCCTGAGTACTTGCTCACACCGAACCATAGACCTTTGTGTCACTAACACAAGAGAACCTGCTACAACAAACCCTTTAGCTGAGATAACACTTGTCTTGCATGCTCCTCAGACCCATCTTTTTTCTAACCGCTTAACAGCTTGGCTTCTGCCCTTGCAGTAGCACAGTCACATCTCAAAAAGTCCTACCGAAAATGTAAATCCACACCTGCCCGCACCTTTCACCATAGGCCTGGCTCTGCTGACCTCTACCCATAACTTCAGTCCCACCAGGCCCCCTAATACCACTCCAATATGCACTAGGGCTACCTTTATCCAGCAAAACCTAATCTCTCTGAGTGTTTGTGGGATACTCAAACCCTTGTATCTCTGATCTTTCTCTATCAAATCTTCTACCACCTCCTCTTGAAGTGCCTTCCCCTCCTTCCACCCAGTACATAATGGACAGATCCTCATCTCCCACCAATCCTAGTGGAACCTCCCTTACGTTCTTCAGCCCCTAGCACCTGGGCTTGCCCTTCTTGCCAACTGTAGTAACACTCTTTACCATCTCTCTCCTTTCTGCTTGTTGCTGGGGCCACTCCCCCCTCATCCTCCACACTTTGACTGCCTCACAGTGTCAGAGGTATATCTTGAAGGGGAATGAACAAAATATTAAGTGCGCAGCTACTATTATCTACTGTGTAATTAACCCAGTAAAACACCACCTGGTGAAGTGAATAAACAAATAAATATGCAACCTCTATATAACTGGCGTCTGCAGCTGAAGTATTAAGGGTAGAGGAACCCCTAAAGCAACTGAAAAAAAAGGGGATGAAGAAGCTTGCGCTTCGAAACGCGTTGGATAAATTTTAGCCCGAATTATCACTTTTTAATATTGATCTGTGTGCCAGCTGACTCTTTTGTTACTACGTGGAGCCGATTATTATAGACATTTACCCGCGATTGTGAACAGTGCGGTAAAACATCCACACTTTACGGCCGTCCTCACTTTGCGGCCGAACGCACAGGAAATACGGGACACTTGAGGTAACAGCTTGCCCGAGAAGCTGCTAACCTCCATTGCTGTCGGCGCCGAGCAAGGAGCCGGGGAGAGCAGAACGAAGCCTCCTTAAAGAAAAGTCCTACTCAAGACTCCTTCAACCCAAAGACGGACGCAAACGGAGGCTTTTCTTCAGCTGTGGGGGTGTGCCTTGATGCAGTAAAGAAAATCCCCAGATGGTTGGCGGCAGCTGCACTACTTCTAATCACCCATGTCTATGTACATGAATTGCTGGTAACCTTTTAATCTGATGTACGCAGATATCTTACCCTAAAATATATATATATTTACTTTGCATACTTTACTATGTGCGTTTGCGCTTTTGTTCTTTTTTTTCAATATCTTGAAGGGGGCCTAGATTTCCTTCCTCTAGATCCTACCCTCTCTAGTCTTTTGTTAGACCCTTTACCTATCTGAAACCATCCTTCCTCCTCCTGAACATCCACAATCGCCTGGCTGTCCAGCAGCACCTCCACTGCATCCTCACATCTGCCTAAAGCCTCTTCTTCTTGCTGTCCTATCCCCACAGCAATGATTTCTTCCTCCATTCTCGTGCAGGTAGGCGGTTCCCTGCTTCCTTAAGTACCCTAAGGCCCACCCACTTAAATCAACCTCACCTGCCTATCTATGTGCTATCTGGCCCCCACTGGCCGTCCACCCCTTCCTAGCTGTGGGAGTTTCTTTTTCGGTTTAATGGTTAAATAAAAATACTTTCCATTATTTTCCAAAACTTTTGAAAATGAAAAAAATTGCAAATTAAATGTTGGTAAGTTCACCCATCTTTACCTGCTAGTGAAGCTTCTTTGGCTAACGACATTTTTTGCTTGCATAATGAACAAATAACAATGTATAGACAAACAATTACTGTTTTTGAGCTAACATATCAGTACTGAACAGGTTAAAATGTCCTTGATTCAGAGTCAATTGAAGTGGGGGGGAAGAGAGGTCTCCCGACTGCAAAACTGGTAAAGATAAACAACACCACATTTTTCAAAGCAAAAAATCCTATTGCTTTTCACGAGATTCGATTTCTTTGATAAATCTGCCCCAGTTTTGCAGCTGGGATACTTTCATGAAAAGACTGTTGTATCAAGATCTATATTACAATTTCCATTCCACAAACTACAAAATGACATGCTTCACTTCATTTTGTGACTAAGGATTCTTTATAGAACACCAAATGTATTTTCATGGAATATAATGTTAAAATAAGTACAATTGCTTTTTTTACCTAGAATACACCTGCATTGTTCATTCTCTACACTGTTACTGTATTACTTGTACTCTTTGGGCTCAGTCTGACCCAAGAATAATAAGCTTGAAAACATTAAAGTAAATAAGGCACCTGGCCCCGATGGTATACAGTACATCCAAGAGTTCTCAAGGAGTTAAGTTCAGTAATAGCCAAACCATTACATTTAATATTCAAGGACTCCATTTCCACAGGCTCAGTACCACATGATTGGCGTAAAGCAGATGTGGTGCCTATATAAAAAAAGGAAGCTAGATCACAACCGGGGAATTACAGACCTGTAAGCCTGACTTCAATAGTGAGGAAACTACTTGAAGGTTTAATACGGGATAATATTCAGGAATACCTAATGGAAAACAAAATCATTAGTAATAGCCAGCATGGATTTATGAAGGATAGATCATGCCAAATTAACCTTATTTGTTTCTTTGAGGAGGTAAGTAGGAATTTAAACCAGGGTAATGCAGTTGGTGCGGTCTACTTAGATTTTGCAAAGGCTTTTGATACGGTTCCACACAAGAGGTTGGTGTACAAAATAAAGCAAATTGGACCCAGTAATTATGTATGCACCAGGATTGAAAATTGGTTGAAGGATAGACAACACAGGGTTGTCATAAATTTAACTTTTTCAGGTTGGGCTAAAGTAGTGAGTGGAGTACCTCGGGATTGGTACTGGAACCCCTGTATTCTAACTTGTTTATTAATGACCTTGAGGTTGGCATCGAGAGCAAAGTCTCCATCTTTGCTGATGATACTAAATAATTGTGTAAGGTAATAGGATCAGAGCAGGATGTAATTTCTCTCCGGAAGGACTTGAGAGACTGGAAACATGGCAGGTAAATGGCAGATGAGGTTTAATACAGATACATGTAAGGTTATGCATTTGGGATGCAAGAATGGCGACTTACAAATGAAATGGGGATACATTGGGGGAATCCTTGATGGAGAAGGATTTAGGAGTGCTTGTAGACAGCAGGCTTAGCAATAGTGCCCAAAGTCATGCAGTAGCTGCAAAGGCAAACAAGATCTTAGCTTGCATTAAACGGGCAATGGATGGATGGGAAGTAAACATAATTATGCCCCTTCACAAAGCATTAGTAAGACCAAACCTTGAATATGGAGTACAATTTTGGGCACCACTCCTTAGAAAAGACATTCTGGAACTAGAGAGAGTGCAGGGAAGAGCCACCAAATTAATAAAGGGGATGGACAATCTAACTTATGAGGAGAGGCTAGCTAAATTTGATTTATTTACATTAGAAAAGAGGCGTCTAATAGGGGATATGATAACTATATACAAATATATTCGGGGACAGTACAAGGAGCTTTCAAATGAACTATTCATCCCAAGGGCAGTACAAAGGACTCGGGGGCATCCCTTTCTGTTGAGGAAAGGAGATTTCACCAGCAACAAAGGAAAGGGTTCTTTACAGTAAGGGCAGTTAACATGTGGAATTCATTACCCATAGAGACTGTGATGGCAGATACAATAAATTTGTTCAGAAAAAGGTTGGACATCTTTTTAGAAAGGAAAGGTATAGAGGGATATACCAAATAAGTATACATGGGAAGAATGTTGATCCAGGGATTAATCCGATTACCAATTCTTGGAGTCAGGAAGGAATTTATTTTTCCCCTTATAAGATATAATTGGAGGATATAACACTGGGGTTTTTTTGTTTGCCTTCCTCTGGATCAATAAGTAAGTATAGATATAGGATAAAGTATGTTGTCGAAATTTTGCATAGGTTGACCTTGATGGACGTACGTCTTTTTTCAACCTCATCTACTATGTAACTATGTAACTCCTGCTTCTGTTTTACCCTTAGTATGATGAATCTTCCGTTGCCTATTTACTCATTAATTTCTTGCTGATCCACTCATCTTCCGCAACATGGCCATATTTTTATATATATTATGTGTTGAATGGGCCATGAAATGCTTTATTGCTTTGTAGTGGTGAGTAAATGCATCCCCTTCTCCCCTGCATGTCACTTTGTCTGCTTGGTTTTCCAGTATTGGGTGGTTTAAGCAGGATACAGTAGCACTTTAGGAATATCTAAGAAGTCGTTATTTATGCTTAATGTAGTTATTTCAATTTTACTGTATGTTAGTAATGATTTTAGATACAGTATTTCCTCGAGTCTACATCATTAATCCTCGAATATTCATTTATCATACTTATTTTTTGTTAAACTTTCTGTATTGCTAAGTCTGTGCAGTTTAAATTATCTTACGCCATGTGTGCTATCCCGATGATTTGACAGTAGTCTTTCAATGTATTGTTTGAATATGATTTATTTCACATCTGTTATACAGGTGTAATGGCATTAAAATTCAATTTACAATTCACAGTATGTCAAGATTAAGGCATGTGAAACAAATTAGTTACAGACAAAATGTCTCATTTATTTAAATGAAGCTAATATATTGATTAGGGGCCTAAGCATGGCTAACCATACACAATGACTAAAGTCTCTTAACGGCAAAACTGGGGGGGAAATAGTGCAAACAAATTCTATCACATACTTTCTTATAATAAGATTTATTGTCTGTGATTCATACTGTACAGTGCTGCTCTTTGCATTTTTTTTTGCAGTTTGGAGACCTTAGTAAATATAACCCAATGGGTCTTTGTTTTCTTGGAGGGATGAACATATTGTATGGATGATATTGGTATATGACACCTGAGTAGAATACACAAGAAACTTGTAGTTTATAGTTTTATAGTTATTGGGAGAGAGGGGTGTTAATTCATCACCAGACCACAGCTGCTTATGGCTGAAAAGCACGTATTATCTGGTGAATTACTACAGACCAGAGAATGGGCTCATGAAGTAATATTGCTGAAATGAAGATACTGTTGATATTACTGAAATAGACTGGGGGGTCTCTGGAGAAGGATTGAATGCAATGTTCTGTTTCCATTTTGTCTGATTTGTTATGTCTTTAGTATCGATTTTGTGTGTAAGAATGGGGTATGAGTGAGTTTTTGCTCTTGGCAGATTTACAACTGTGAAGAGGGGGGCGGGGGACCAAGATGAGTGCCGCTCGTTGGAGAACGTTGTCAGGAACTCACCAAGTAAGGTATAAAATAGTGTATATTAACCTACAGAAAAAATGGACAAGGAAAGGAACAAGACTCCCCCTCCCACGCATTTCACGCCCACTATGGCACTTTGTCAAGCGCCATAGTGGGCGTGAAATGTGTGCGAGGCGGAGTCTTGTTCCTTTCCTTGTCCATTTTTATGTAGGTTAATATACACTATTTTATACCTTACCTGGTGAGTTCCTGACAACTTTCTCCACCGGAGCGGCACTCATCTTGATTCCCCCCCCCCCTCCTCTTCTCTATCTGTGCATTTGGATCGACGGACGCCGCCAGGAAATCCAGGGATGGAGTCTTGAGTTTGCAAGCTGCGACTCCCCTGGACTAGTAGTGCAGAAAGAGAGGCAACGCAGTGACATATGGTGAGCGCGAGGCTCCATACCGCAGCTGGTCGGGTGAGACAGGGTAAGAAGCCTCTGTTCAACATTCAAAGGGATACACAGTTCACCCACCTCACAACATTCAACGTGATACACCCACCTCCTGTAAGTACCCAGTTGTTCCCTTGCCCTCTCTCATGTCTCCCCATCTCCCAGCACTACACTCACTACCCAGAACCAGCTCCAACGTTATTTTTGCTTTAACATGTTACCACCATCACCTTAGAGCTGATATTCGGTTGATTTTTTCCTAGATTTACGACTGTGCCTGTAGTCTACACCCACATTCCTACTATAAGGTTGTACCTGGTTCCTTTTACAGAACTGTTTTAAAGCTAGTTCTAACCAGGTTTTAATGATCTGTAAGATGATTGGTTTAAGAATTAAGGCGTGGTTAGTATAATCTGCATAGTAACACATTTTAGACAAAGGAAATGAAATGTATAAAAAAGCCTGCTTGGCACTCCCTGGCAGAGTTTCATTTTGACTTTTGAAAATATATGATCATACTCTGTGCTGTACGTACAGACAATAAAGTACTTATTATCAACTAACCCTGTTTGTGAATTTGCAAACATTGACGGGGCAAATAAAGATGCTTCATCCAACAGAAACACATCTGTGAGTGCATAATGACATTTTAAAGGGGGTCCACATAATTTTGGGTTCGCAGATTATCATTACATTTTTAATTTATACAAGGAGTGTGTTATGCTTTGTTATAACTTTGAAAGAGATCTAAAGATTATACTTCATCTATTCTAAATACAATTCAGTTCTAGGCTTCAAGTTTTACCCATGATATGCATTATTACTCTGGTTTATTATATTATTTATATAATGTATAACCTATTTGTGCCAATGGATGTTCATGAATAGGAAGCTATATTTGCTGTTATTTTGATACCTGAGAATAATAGCAGTGATAAAAATGCTAATTTGCAATATTTGGTGTATACTATAGCTCTAAAACTGGGAATATTTTTTTTTATACAAGCACAGTTACAATGTTCTCTAATGTCCTCTTGTCCCAGTATGTGGTATCAACTTTTTGTGGTTTAATGTAAACAAAAATTATTTGAGGAAGTATTTGTGTCTATTTTTATTATTATTTTTTTTTAAGCAGATAATTCCCAGTGATAAGATTTGGGCTCTTTCAAAATATAGATGTTTATATTATAGCATCAGACTATACAGTCAAGAACAATAGGTGTAAATCTTTGCTGTCTGTTGGACTTCTACTTTCATAAATACTGTATGGTGTTGTTTGCTCCACTGTCATTACTTCCAAAACTTCCAAGCAGTGGTGTTTTAAAGGGGAAAAGGTTCTAAAACCCGGCAAATCAAATTTATATATAAACTGCAATAAATAATTCTGCTTTAAATAAGAAAAAAAACATTTATCCACCATCAGTTACATTTTCACCGGTATTGATAATAATTTCATACTGTAGTCATAAGGATGTTTCTTGTTGATCTGGTAATAAAAAAAAAAGTGCTGCAGCTACACTGCCCCACAAAAATAGTCCTACTTACAAAAAATATTATTGGACCAGTTTTGAAATTGGGAGAGTTTGATAAGTACAGTATAACAATAGCCCCAATGTGAGCAGGAACTCAAAAACAAGGCTTTGTCTGAGAATATACTGGGCTGCTGTGTTTTTCCTTTAATTGTACTTTGATTCACTAGCATAGCACACTGGATACACTTCGACTATCACAGCTTAAGCGTAGGAAGAGTTACTATTTTGACAATTTATAGAATCATTAAAGACCCTTGCTACAGCTGCTACTAGTGTTTATAGCTTTTGCTGTTCAAGTTTATTGTGGGTAGTTGGTTAGTAGAATGAAATAAAAACATTTGTCTAGGTTTATTTATGTGGTTGCACTGCTGTATGACCAATATTTCTATGAAGTGATCTCTGTTTCTATTTTAAAATGTCACAGCTTTTGCCCAGATTTTCTTCCACTGCCTCCTATCTGCGTAGAGATGGCATGCACAGAGGTTGTATAGTAAACTTGTTTGATAAATATATAATTGCTCGCTGTTGCCAGACCACATATACAAACAGACCCAAATCGAAGCCCTGGAGCCATTAGCATGAAAGCGTCATGACTGTGAATCCAAATAACATAGCCAGGCCAAAAAGGCTTATGTTGAAGTTAAAATAAATGATAGGTCATATATGGCTTGAGACGTGAAAAGCATGGGGTTAAATGAGGAGAAGGCTGGAGAGCAATTGAACAGTTTTCAATGCAGTACAATAAGCAGCTTAGCAGTTGTATACTCTTATAATACACAGACGTTTGCTTCCTATCTGATATTCGTGCATCTTTTTGAGTCTTTAGATCTCAGTATATTTTAATGACAAGGGGTTTCCCGTTGGGTTTTACAAGTTGTTTTTCTGGGAATTACTGGGTTTATAAGCATGAGTGCTGCATTAGGATATGGGAAGTCAGGTATTTTACTGATTTGGATGTTGTTTTTTGCTAAGAGTGAGCATGAATGGAATTGGGTCTGACGTACCCCTATTTTATTCATACAGTAATGCACAAGGCTGACATTTATGTGCCAGGGTAGTAGCCATGGTAGTTAATCCGCTATCTGGTGTGGTTCTAGTGCTGCTATGAATTTTGGTTATATGCAAAAGTAATACCAGTTCTTTCCGTGACACAAAGGTGGTAAGACTTTTTTTATGTCTTGGTATAAGTGGAAAGTATTAAAACATCTGTAAATACAAAATGCATGTTGAAAATATTTATTTTATTATGTTTTCTATAGAAAAAAGAGAATGAACCTTACCCCCATAAACATCTTTCTTGGCTTCATCATGATAACCAATATTTTTAAGCAATTTTTTTTATTGCTGTGCATAGATGAATCACCAAGCATTTGACTATTAACTAGGGATGTGCAAATGTGGTTGTGAGCGAAAAAATTCCCAAACTTTTTTGTTTTTTTGCAAGGCTAAGAGATCCACAACCTTTAATAGGGATTTTTTTGGGGTTGAGTTATAGACCTCCCAATAAAGTCACTAGTATTGCACGTGGAGAGATACTTGTGTACATACAAAGATACCTGGTAAATAAGCCTATTTGTATATTTAAATTGGCATCTTTGCATATTTCAACTACTGTAGCTCATTTGTCAGCTGTCTCTGGTGTGTTCACAGGAGTCTCACCTCATGGACTGTGACTATGTTCTTGCTGCATTTACGACTAATTTACAGGCAGTCCTCATTTCTGCATATCCGCTATTCAATGCATCCCTATGGCCGTTTATACGACGCCTGAATGGCTTATCCAACGCTCTTACGACGCTTTGCAAAATTGCTACAATTGCCCAATCAGAAGGCTGCAGGTCAGGGAAATCATTCTGAAGAGACTGTGTGAAGGTTTAGTGGTTTATTTTAGGCCCTTAACCATGTCTGATAAAAGCAAAAAATCAATTTTTTGTTGCTTCAAAAAGGATTAGAAAATCTATTACTTTAAAGAACAAACAAAACATAATAAAGCGCTCTGAGAAAGGAGAGACGAACACAGAAATTGGATGTGCCTTGGATATACCTCGCACAACTATTGTGACAATGATAAAAGATAAGGCAAGAATCTTGGAACAGATTAAAGGCTCAGCTCCTATGCAAGGTACAACAATAAGGCAATGTGTTGGGCATATTGCTGAGGTAGAAAAACTTCTCATCATATGGCTGGAAGATCAATCCCAGCGTCATGTGCCCATTAGTTTAGCCTTAATTCAGGCCAAGGCTTTGAGTCTTTATGAGGACATTAAGCACCAGCATGGAGGAGGTCCACTGATGAAACGTTCACTGAAAGTAGGGGTTGGTTCTGCGGTTTAAAGGGAGGGCAAACTTGCATAATATTAAAGTGAAGCTGCTTGTGCTGATTAGGAGACAGCTAAAACCTTCCCTGTTACATTAGCCAAAATTATAGAGGATGGTGGCTATTGCGCTCATTAGGTATTCAATGCAGACGTGACTTTTTGAGGACTGGTTCCAGCATCATTTTATCCCAGCTGTGCAATTATATTGCACAAGGCAGAACCTTGATTTTAAAGCATTATCGCTCCTGGACAATGCGCCTGGCCATCCCGTGTACCTGGATGACCACCATCCAAACGTCATGGTGGTGTTCATGCCCCCCAACACCACATCATTGATACAGCCGATGGACCATGGAGTTATCGTTTCCTTAAAGGCCTCTTAGGCGAACATTTGTCCAGGCCATCAGAGCAACTGATGTGGAAGGAGGTCCAACCTTGAAAGAATTTTGGAAGGGTTACAACATTCTCCATGCAGTAAAACATTGGTGAGGCATGGAATGAGGTAAAACAATCCAATTTAAATTGAGTTTGGCGTCATTTGTGCCCTGATTTTGTGTCAGATGTCCAAGGCATTACAGAGACTGTTGCAGAGGTTACAGAAACTGTTGTGCAAATGGCCAGAGATCTCACCTTGAAGGTGGAAACCGAGGATATTGAGGAGTTGTTCGCCTCACAGTCTAACGAGTTGAGCAATGAAGACCTGATGCAATTAGAAGAACAAAAAATTGCTGAGGAGGAGGACCCACCAATGTGCTGACGTGGCACAGCCACGTAAATCTTTATCAACCAAAATGTTGACTGCGGCATTCAATCACATTGATAGCGCACTGGCCATATTTGAGGAAAATGACCCAAACATTGAACGGAGTTCAACAGTCAGTCACGGGGTGTCCAACCAAATCAGCTGCTATAGAGAGATCTACAGGCAGAAAAGGAAAGGATCTGTACAGACTTCATTGACGAGCTTCTTCAAGAAGATCCCCCCACCCCAATCATCTTCCTCCAATAATTGATGAGTTTTTTTTGCTCATAATGTACATTACTGTACTGAATATAGTTTTATTACACAGTTCTGGAATCAATAAATATAATGTTTACATCATAATCTATGTGTGTGCTGCATATCTTATTGCTTGCGTAAAATATTTTGTGTATTTTAGCATAAAAAATGCCTTCAGGAAAGGAACGTTTGATTTAAACAGTGTTCCAATAGGAAAATGTGCTCCGCTTTATGATGCTTCGGTATCTGACGCCATTTTGAGTAACGCATTGCATCGGATAACCGAGGACCGCCTGTATTTTTTTTCTTTCTACCCTATTAAGGCTGCCGAACAAGCAATATCCTACATGTGTGTTTTAAAAAAAAAAGTTGATCAGTTCTGTACTATGAGAAAATGTTGATGTATTATAATGTAACAAGCATTTTTTTGGTTTTCATAGCAACTATGTACAAAGTCACATCCATCCCCTTCCTCTTCTAAACACAGGCTCTGGCTTTCCTCTTTTTCGAGCCCTGTCCTCTCTCTAGCAGTGCAACAATTGTATCTAGTGACTTGCTGGTAACATGAACTTCTCCACAGAACTTTGCATCTTTGGTCCTCTTCTGCTCCACTGATGGCCATTTAGTGAACCCCCGAACCGAATCTTCGCCGATCGATCACAGGACAATGGAATGATCAGCAACTTAGCTCATTACTTATCATTGTTTTGTTTGTATTGATGCACATATTAAAGGGGGGAAAATAAAATTAAACAAAACAGTAGCTTGGACTGCTGATTTAAGCTTGGCAAAATATCTTGCAAAACGTAAAACAAACTTGTGAAAATGTTGTATGCACAGTTGGGACAATTTCACATGTTTATATTAATTTCTCCCTTTGTTTAAGTCCACGATAATAGCAAACTCTGTGCTTAAGCAAAAGTCAGTACTTCGAGATTAGATGTACAGAAGTACAAGAGGTAGCCAACACGGTGCTGCTGCTACGTTCAGTCACCCGACCGAGGCAGTCACGGCACTGAAGGATTACCACTGCGGGGGGTCCTATTCACATGTTCGGATACCCCCACAGCTCCATCATGGCAGATACTGCTCCCGACGCTGCAGAATTTTGCTAGTTCAATCGCGACATCGATGACAGCTTGGCTACATCTGTATAGTCTTATATGTATATTTAAAAAAGGGTAAAAGAAGATAGTACAGTATTAATACAATATAGAGTGTGCTTTCTACATTGCTAATTTGTTTTGCTCTTGCTTGCATCATATATAATAATATATAAGGTAAAGGGTTCACAAATTTCATGCACACACTGCTCCTCCAGTGACATCAGCGCTACTCCGCCTATCAGACTGAGGGGAGGGGAGAAAGGGCACACCCCCGTCTTCAAGCCCGAGAAAACGTATTCACTGCGACTGCAGCAGGCGCGTGTCCGCTCCTTGGGTTGAGTCGGGCAAGGTCCAATCTCTCCCCACCACTCAGTGGCATCAAAGTAAACAAAAAAGTCTAAGACACTTTGACAAGAATATAGCAATAAACTTATGGTAGAAAACATTCATGGCACACAGTTAACACAAAACAATATACTTGGTAAATAAAATGGAACCTAATGACAATATTAATCAATGCCGAATAGATCTTAAATTAAACATATGACCCAATTTACCTGTATATGGTCCCTCAAAAGGCAACAGACACACCAATTACACAACAACAAACAGAGTAAATAAGAATTCCTCTTTCACAGAAAACACAATACAAGATACTTTTATTTTTATTATTAAAGATGAATTGAATTAAAAAGGGACTAAAAACACTGCTACTGTATATATAAGTATATATTTAGAATATCCTTTGATATAGTATATATCAACCTATATGTGTAATACACCTCCTAAACTGAAAACCGGCTATTGTATATATTTTCAACTTAATATTCGTGATCTTACTTTCTTCTGTTTTTATTATACAATAGATAAGAATTATTTTATCAAACAATATAATCCTCCTAGGGGGTCATAGTGTATTGATAAATCAATTCCAAGAGGCAGTGTCTTGACATCTTTATACATCTTCTTTTGGGATTTAATTATTAATTTCATAGGACCCTAAATATTTTATTTTAATGGAAAATTGAATTAAAAGAAAAGGGGGGAGAGGAAAGGGAGAGGGGGAAGCGGGAAAAGGGGGGGAGAGAAGGGAAAGGAGAGGGGAGATGTCACCTCAGTCTGATAGGCGGAGTTGCGCTGACGTCACTGGGGGAGCAGTGTGTGCATGAAATTTGTGAACCATTGCAACGGAGCTCTCGGGGGAGCGTGCGCGTGCTTGCGATGGGGTCATGCACACACGTTGACGGGCGCACTCACGAGAGCATGCTTGCGCCCGTGGTGCCGTCACACGCACCCATTTTTGGCGCCAAATTTGAAAATTAGATTTTATTGTTGGCACTATAATAAGGGGTCCCTCAGGCAAAACACCATACTCCTTGATAAAGCACATCGTGTATGAAACGCGTAGGAGGGTCCAAACCTCCTTTTTTGTTATGCTGGTTGGGCAATACATTTTTCACTTTTTATACCACCTGTCTCCCATTCATTGGGCAGTGCGCTGCTTTATGCGTTTTTGCATTATATATAAGAAACATGGAGCAATACAGGTGCAGAATAGGGATGTGTGAAACTATCTAATACAGTATGCAGTCGCAACATTCTTTTTTCCCATGTCGATTCCTTGTCACGTTGCAAAACATTTCACCAAGCCTCAAAAGTCTAATTATGTTGAGAAATTAGCTGTAGAATTTTTTATTTCACAAGCTTTCAGTGAAATAATACTAGAGAGTGAGTCACATATGCTATGTGTATCTTATTTATAGTGTTAACATTAAGAAAATCTAACATTGTACAGAATTTAGCAAATTAGCATATTATGTGAAATTGCAATGTATCTCCACTGAATTCTTGTCGAGTGACTTTAAAGCTCTGACTAGGTCGCTTTTTTTCCCTCAGCTGAAAAACTGTAAAATTCGCTAGACTCCCAACCTTGGGTGTAAGTTTTGCACATCATTTGTGCAATTTTTTTTAATACATTCCATTAAAATGTGTGTATTGGATCCTATTATTGACTCTCCTCAAGACACAAATGAAGCAAATACCTTAACGCATTTGTATAATAATAAGCACGATAAATTAAAACGACTGTCTTTGCACCAGTTTTGCTCCATAATTACTACAATGCGTCGCTCTCATAAAGTTTTTAGGTGCTTGGAATAACTAAAATAAGTAATTCTTACCATACATTTAATTAGTACTTTAACTATCTGAAAACAAATTACAGCTCAACCCCGTTATAACGCGGTCCTCGGGGGCCACCCGATCCGACCGCGCTATAACCGGGGTTGCGCTAATTTAAAAACAAAAAAATGACCGCCGCGCGCCCAATCGGGAGGAGGGAGGAGGTGGAGTGAGGCGCCGGCAGCCCTACACGATCCCCCAGCAGCCACGTACATCCCCCAGCAGCCCCAGCGATCACCCAGCAGCCACTGCACTTCCCCTAGCATTCCAAGCACTCCCTCCGCACTTCCCCCAGCAGTCCCCGCAGCATCTCCGCAGCAGTCCTCGCACTTCCCCCCGCACTTCCCCTGCCAGCCGCCCTACACGATCCCCCCAGCAGCAGCACACAATCCCCGCAGCAGTCGCAGCAAGTACCAGGGGGTTGGGGGGTGGGGGTGCTGTGTGCCTCTCTGTGTGTCTGTGTGCTGTGTGTGTCTGTGTGCTGTGTGCAGTGTCTGTGTGCAGTGTGCTCTGTCTGTGTGCCTGCCTGTGTGCAGTGTGCAGTGTGCAGTGTGCAGTGTGCAGTGTGCAGTGTGCAGTGTGCAGTGTGCCTGCCTTTGTCAGTGTGCAGTGTGCAGTTAAAAACAATTTTTTATTTTTATTTTTTTACATTTCGGGGTCCACGCTCAAACCGCATTACAGTGAATCACGCTATAACGGAGTTGCGCTTATGTACTGTAGTTGTTAATTTGAAATTTAAAAAAGCCACAGAAATCAAGCTAAGAATCCTGATTTTGTTTTTCTCACGTAGTGTGTGTGTGTGTGTATATATATATATATATATATATATATATATATATATATATATATATATATATATATATATATATACATACATACAGTAGAGGCAACGCTTATTCTAACATTTGCCCCAAACTAACCGGGTTACATTCAGGGTATGTTCTGGGCTAGTTTGAGGCATGTTTAAGGCATTTCTGCATTGACTAACGACCCATAGGATTAACACAGCAGGGATCCCTGGCATTCCAATTCAGTTTGAATGGGACTGCCAGGGACCCCCCGCTGTTAATCTGATAGGCCATTAATCAATGCAAAAATGCTGGGGCTAGTTTAAGGAAATGTATTCAGAATGTACCTGGGTGTACCTGGGTCTTTTGGGGAATTGCCACTGTTTTTTGTTAGAATAATCGCTGCCTCTACTGTATATATATATATGCAAATACAACTGTATGCTCATCTGCATGTCTTAGGCAGGTCTGCAACCCCGCCTTTCCCCATTATCACCCAGCATACAGCACTTCCACTGCAGCAAGGGATTCTGGGAAATGACATGCAAATGAGCACACAGTGTCACTTTTTGCCTCTCAAACCATTTTTAGCATGGTTCCCTATAGGCTTAAGCTTGCTGCATGGTCCAAGCTTTGAGCACAGATATATATATATATATATGTATCTGCGTTTTTTTATTACAAAATCATTACATATCCAAGAATATAATGGAGGACTTCATGTTCACTATTTCTTTGCTAAATGTTACACTTTCTGCTATTAATAAATTGAAATTACAATTACATTTGCTATCAATTTGCTGTCTGGTTGCTATTTAGCAAATTGAAACAGAGTGTTATATGAGCAATGATCTACTGTAGCATTGATTAATTTACTGTAGTTGTAAAATTAGGTCATGAGTGTAGCCTCATGGACTGAATACACAATCCTTCACGCATAACAATTATGCCTTGAACATGCCATGATGAAAAAAACTTTACTATAGGCCTACTTTTCCTCACAGGGGATAATTATGTCTTCTCTTTTTAAATTAAGTCTTTTACAAGACAACACAATTTAAAAAAAAAATTTTTATAAATATACATTTGCACACATATATATATGTTTTATATATATACACACACACATACTCCGGTTTAAGGACACTCACTCGCGAGTAAGGACATATTGCCCAATAGGCAAATGGCAGCTCACGCATGCGCCAGTCAGCACGTCCAGCACAGCAATACCGGCTCCCTACCTGTACCGAAGCTGTGCGCAAGCGGGGAGACTATAGAGCCTGTTACAAATGCGTTATGTACATCAGTTATGCACGTATATGACGATTGTAGTACAGTACATGCATCGATAAGTGGGGAAAAGGTAGTGCTTCACTTTAAGTACATTTTCACTTTACATACATCCTCCGGTTCCATTGCGTACGTTAATGCGGGGTATGCCTGTATGCTTTCCTGTGGAGTGTTTTTGTCACTTTTTTTTACCCACATAACTTAACTAAGTATGGTAAAACCGATCCCTTGCTTCATTTTTGTATAGCCAACCCCACACTGAGGAGACCCATTAAGGTCAAAACAGTCTGTCTGTGGGTGGATTTGCTGGCTATGCATCTTAACCCTGGCTGTGCTCAAAGCTGTGACCATGCAGCAAGCTTAAGAGTTTAGCGAACTATGTTTACGGGTTTGAAGCAAAAGGTGGCACTGTGTGCTCATTTGCATGTCATTTCACAGAATCCCTTGCTGCAGTGGAAGTGCTGTGTGCTGGGTGATAAAGGTGAAAGGTGGGGTTGCAGACCTAAGACATGCAAATGAGCATATAGTAATATTTCCATTTGTCTATATGCTTTGCTGTGGAGGGTTTTTGTCACTTTTTTTACCCACCATAACTTAACACACACATATATACATAAATACATACATACATACGCACAGTAGATTTCCCAGAGGGTGGGGGAAACAGTGCTACATATGGTAATGCACATGGGTGCATGCTCTCTGTTTTCTTGATATAGTATATACTGTATATAGCGCACAACTCATAGTGTAATCAATATATTAAAAATTATTAAAGTATAAGTGGTAAAATATGCACGTACAAAAAAATCATTAATATCAGGCAATACATGAATTTTGGCCCAGATTACCAGCACGAATCCGCATCACGCCCGACTGCACAGATATTCATTAGGGGCCGACAGCTTAGGTGTTGTACTGTACTCTTTGCTCAGTCAATCTGTCAGCCACCTGTAGCTCCGTGACTTTTCCTGCTACGATTGTCTCCCGGGCTCACTTCCTGGTGTGACATCACTCGGGTCGCGTCATCTGGGCTGTATGGAGGCTTCAGAGGCTCAAATTGGCATATGCATGCAAACGATCGTGTTTGCCAAAGTTCAATGTTATTTAGCTTGCTGATAAGCTCATGTAGAAGGCGGTATAGTAATATACCCCTTGGGTGAACGCAATATCACTGTCCTACGCGTTTCGTTTAAAAAACTTCTTCATGTCCCTGAAGAAGTTTTTTTTAAATGAAATGCGTAGGACAGTGATATTGCGTTCTCCCAAGGGGTATATTACCACTTATACGTTAATCATTTTTAATATATTGATTACACTATGAGGTGTGCGCTGTGTTTTTTTCTTTTTCACTAGTTCCAAGGGATGTTGAGCCATCCAATCCTATACAGCAGCAGACTTTTTTGGTTAAAGGTTTTTGTATTTATCTATTCACCTTTCACAATAGATTGTTTAAATACAATCCAGATCACAGTGTGGTGGGTTATAAGATATAACCAATATATTTATATATTTATCACTTAACAATTAGTAGCGCAATTCTTCTTCTTTTTTTCAAATATATATATATATATATACATATATATATATATATATATCCCAACAAGAAACAAACAGGGCCCTTAAAACAGCACTCTAGTATGTCCCAAAAAGTACAAAATTTTATTCAAGCAATATCAGAAAAAATATATACAACATAAAATTAAAATTCCTGGGGTAATGAAATCCCAAAAACCTGTCCTGACTGTCAACTATAATTCCTGTGTAAGTATACAAGACCATATATTTATCATAATGAATAATACATGTATACTACACAGAAATAAAGAACCATTGTTAAACCTCATTAGTTGGACCAGGTGAAAAAAAAATACATATTTTTCACCTTAACCCCTAATGCACCGGCCGGTGTGAGCTGAAGCATAAAAGATGCAAGACATCCCTTGATAATATATCACATAACACATCAATAGGAAAAACCATACACTGTGAGCAGCAGCTCTAGGTAGGAAAAGGGGGGGGGGTGAAGTTTGAAATGGTAGCACTCATATAGAATAATCCCTATAAAACACAGTGTAGTAAGTCCCAGTATATTCCATCATTGTCAGCACAATACTTCCAGTGTGCAGCATACATTCAATCCGGATCCCAGATTTCCTAACAAGTCCAGAGGCTCAGCGATATATCCCCCAGCAGTAAATAAATATCTACTTGTAAGTATTAGAGGACGCTGGGAAATGAGAGGTAAACCTCCTCCCCTGAATTCACGAACACCGGGACTGGCAGACAAGCGGGAGAACCAGCACAGCAGCAAGCGGCAAGCGGCACAACACACAGCAGTCCTCTGCAGTTCAGCAGCACAGTAAATCCACGGAGCCACGAATACAGCAGGTCTCAAGGAGTACCAAAACAGGATAGTCAGGCAGGGGGTACCCCAGGAAACAGATGAACTACCCCGACATATGTTTCGCCGTGTGATGGGCTTTTTCTTAGGGGTCTAGTTGAAAACGTTATGTTGAATATTTAAGCCAGATTGGCTAGACATTGCTCCAATCAGGAGTGAGTTGGAGGAGAGTTAGAGCAGCTGATCAAAGGTTTCATGATTACATCTGAATGACAAGGAAAAAGACAGACAGAATCAGGGTTAAAATCATTATATACAAATTAACACTGCCCTGCAACAAGTATAATGTTTACCTATATGCATACTCTACATAGAATGTGTGTGTATATAAGATAGATGTAATAATCATCATATAACTTGATGTGGCAACTATTGTGTCTTAAAAAGAGGGCACATTATAACTGCAAAGTATGCAATATACATACAGCTATAGCAGATGTGACAGATATTTTGTAGAGGTATTCAAACCAGCCACATAGACTCCATGTCCCCAAAGTGATGTCGGAAAGATTTTAAATCCTTAAATTATAGAATCCACGTCACTGATTATTATATAGATACAAATGAGGAACTATAATGCCCTTAGCACCGTCATGGGTGATTATAAATGTATCATCTTATTTACCTGACTTTAGTGTCCGTTATCATTGCAATCTGTTGCGGGTATTGTGTTTGTATATCTATATATATATATATATATATATATATATATATATATATATATATAAACAAAAAGGCAATGAAGCAGCGCCTAGTGAAGGTATTAATACAAGTGAGGATGTGAAAAAAATCTATTAGTAGATACTAAATGTACTAAATATATATAATAGTCAATACTAAATATACTAAATATATATAATAAATGATTAATATTAAAAGTATAACTAACTAAGTGCCTGTGCAAATAATTAAAAAAAAGTGAATATAAATAAATATTATCAATAAATAAATAAACAACCTATTAATAACCTATTAATAACATACTGTACACTGTGATAAACAGGAATGTGAAACAAAAAGCAATAAAGAAGGTAAAAAACAGTCCTCTGGGCAATATAGATAGATGCTGGTCCAACAATATAGATAGATGCTGGTGCAAGGGGTCTCCGGCTGCTCTCAAGAGAATTAACCACATCCGTAAGGAATCTGCAGAAAAGAGAGAGGAGAGAGTGCACGCCCCATAGTATAAAACCGTAAATTTATTGAGGGGAAGGGGGAAAGGGGGGGGGGGAAATGCACTCACAAGGGTACAAGGTTTAAAAGCATTTCGTGATCATAATCACCACCATCCGGTATCTGCACTTGATTCTTTAGAAGGCCCTCGATCTCGAAGATGGAGGAACCACAATCTATCAAGATGTCCAGGGTAAGTGGATAGTTTGGTAACAAGTTCCAGAGATCCCAAAGAATATCTCCTTGCTGGCAGGCCTCTGTGGCGTCTGGCGCTCGAGTCGGTCTGCTCCTGCGCTCCGTGATGACGTAGTGTCTATGCGTATTACGTGATGACGCTCCCTGTTATTATATATATTGTATCAAGAAAACAGCGCATGCACCCATGTGCGTTACCATATGTAGCACTGTTTCCCCCACTCTCTGGGAAATCTGCTCTACTGCTACTGTGTGGTGCTGTGTGATAAAGGCAATCTCTTTGCCGAAACGTTGGACCTTTGGTGGCACAATAAACTGCACCTTTAGAAAGGCTGTGTCTGCTTCCATTCCTTTGCTCACATACCTGTTAGGTTCAGGAGATCTGAGCTGTCTACGGTGATATGGAGACCAGGACAGGGTTTTGGAAATAAACTGTAGTTCTTTCCTCTTGGTGTTCAGCACCTCCAGCTTCAGGGGGCTCCGGTAGTACCAGAGACAGTCTGCTCTGAAGCAAATTAGTCATACACACCATGCACTTACTCAATCCAGGCTGGTGTATGATTAACAAAGGGGCTTTATTTAGCAGTCACTGCATCAGATCTTTAAAGTGATGCAAGGGTTCAGAAGATTCCAGGCTTCTGGATGGTGCTTTGCCCTAATAGTAAGGGGTCATATTCCGGTCAGATGTTCCCCTCAGCTTCAAGGGCTTAGGGTGAGCACACTCATCTCGCCATGGGAGAGACTCACAGCTCTCTGCTTCTGTTCTCCTCAGAACCAGGAACAGGACTAATTAGTTTTGGCTCTGCCTCTCATTCAGGAAGCAGAAGGGGCAGGCTCATGGCCTATACCTATCCCCGATAGGCTTACACAGACCATGAGTCACCACCTCACTCCTGTCCATCAAGGAGGAGCACAAGAGGGTCATTAGCCCACACATTTATCCTGTTACTGCCTGCATCTAGCAGGGACTTGCATAACAGGGGCAAATAAATTGCACAGCTCCTAAACAAATGGATATATATGTCTGGAACAGGATGAGGATGTAGGCGTCTGCTGCTACTTCCCTCTATGGTGGCTGCTGAGGGTCAAACTAGTGAGCTAAGCATTTCACCTGTAACCAGGTTTCGTCAGGCTCCAAATGAAACAGGCGAAACCCGTAGCTCACTAGTTTGACCCTCAGCAGCCACCGTAGAGGGAAGTAGCATAAGACGCCTACAGTCCTGGGTCCGGACGCGGAAGCAGGGAATCCACCTAGACCTGACACTGCCACGAATCCCTCCGTTGCTGTCGGGGTTCATGTGTTTCATGTAAGTGTAGAGAGCCACTCTAATTTTTATTGTCATTAAAGCAGTTTTATTCCAACCCTGCCATATCCACACTTACATTTGTCACTGAGGGGAAGACTGCTAATTAGCTGAAGACACCACAGAAGGCACAAACTCATTCCATACGGGACCAACGGAGCACTCTGAGTGTCAGCACCCACACATGGCCGTGTGAGTGATTTATTAGTATTTTCTTCTCCTCCATCCCCATCTACACTATCTCTGTCCTGGCACAGGTGCAGGCAATAGATCAGGGCTACTCCCTTGAAGACAGCACCTAGTACCAGTTATTCATGTGCAATATATGCTGTATTATTTGGTGCTGGAGACCCTGTGATTACTATGTGTATAGCTGCGGCATGCAGCTGTATCTTCTATCTGCGCCACTGACAATATTGATTTGTTTTATACATCCATACACACTCTGCCCTATAAGTGGATATTATCCATCAATAATGATCACACAGGGCGATATTTCATAGCCTAATGATTATAGCCGCCATGCAGTTTAAGCGATCAGACATTGTGCAACCCATTATTGTGTTAAAATAGGTGCGACTACTATTGGAGATACTGCAGATACTGTGGCAGGTGTCTTTAGTTTTCTATCTGCGCCGCCAACACTGTGTATTCATCCCATGCACACCTACACATTATAGGTACATTGCAATTGAATATTAATCCCAATATTAGCCAATCAGTAGTGGCAAGTTATATGTACCTATATGGGAATTAGATGGTGATTTATTCTGACCGCTACAGCTGTGACTGTTTCCCGGATTCATATTTTAATTGGTTTTAGTTAGTTTAGAGCATGCGCCGTTTATGTTGTGAGTCTTGTTAATATTCAATAAAATTTTGTTATTTTTGCTATGGCATTTTAGTGGCAATTGTCCTCACTCAATGCAGTGAGCAGTTGCTTCCCTGTAAAGGTTGACTGAACCACCATTGTATATAGGTATTGACACCTTATATATTATCCCTAGCCTAGCGTGCAACCAATGAGGATCTTTTGAGTGGGTCTCTTTACCCACTTTATATGTTTGCGTGAGTCTTGTTAGTAACCTGAGTATGCCCGTGCAGTGTGCGGGGGCGGAGCCTGAGGTCCGGGGGACGGGAATAAGAGTGTACAGACTGAGCGTGCTCCGTAACTCGTGTACGCGTGTGAACCGAGCCAGTGGATGGTGCAGGTGTGCGTGCAGGAGGGCGTGGGCGCGCCCGGTGCTGAGCAGAGGAATCGCCGAGGGGAGTGATCCCGCGACGGCAGCAGGGGCGAGGAGCCGTGGAGGCCGGTAAGGCAGGATTGTTTTGTGTGTCCATGGGCTCCCTGCGGGGAGGGAGTGCTCTGTGTGGGGAGCGAGGAGAACGCCGATTCCTGACAAGGATTTTGTTCCAGATTGGTATTTGCCTAACAATTCATTATCTGGACACTACATGTGGACATTAGTGTTATTTATTTCTGATATTCACTGTGGTTCTGTTTATACTTCACATGCACATATATGTATATATGCACTTTATATTATTGATTTCACGATTGCACCTATGTATATTGTCCTTGAACGCTGTTTTTTTCCTTTATATGTATATATATATATATATATATATATATATATATATATATATATATATATATATATAAGAAGGCGATCACTGGCACTCCAAGTTGCAATAGGTATGAGTCCGGTGCTAAGTCCATAAAGGCCAATAGTGAATACTTTACCATCAGTGGTGATGATAAAAATAAAGACTGCACTCAGTAGTAAGGTCCAAAAGACTGTATTCAGCAATAAATAACACAAATCCAATGTTTCGATCCACCCAGGGGGGTGCTGTGCTGCTGTGCACCCCCCCCCCCCCCCGAGAAAGATCCCATTTGGTGGATCAAAACGTTGGATTTGTGTGATTTATTGCTGAATACAGTCTTTTGGACCTTACTACTGAGTGCTGTCTTTATTTTTATCATCACCACTGATGGTAAAGTATTCACTATATGTATATACAGGTAAACCCCGTTATAGCACGCCCCGTTATACCGCAAAATCAGTTATAATGCGTTTTTCACGTGGCTCCCGTTTAAAAAAAAAAAAAATTAAAATTTAATTTTTTTTGCACACTGCACACACACTGCACACACACTGCACACACACTGCACACACACTGCACACACACTGCGCACACACTGCGCACACACTGCGCACACACTGCGCACACACTCCCAGCACTCACTGCACACACTCTACACTGCTCACACTGCACACACTCTACACTGCACACACTCTACACTGCACACACTCTACACTGCACACACTGCACACACTCTACACTGCACACACTGCACACACTCTACACTGCACACTGCTCACAGCACTCACTGCACACACTCTACACTGCACACACTCCCAGCACTCACTGCACACAATCTACACTGCACACACTCTACACTGCACACACCTCACAGCACACTGCACACACTCTACACTGCACACACTGCACACACTCTACACTCTACACTGCACACTGCTCACAGCACACTGCACACACTCCCAGCACTCACTGCACACACTCTACACTGCTCACACTGTTCACACTGCACACATTCTACACTGCACACACTCTACACTGCACTCACTGCACACACTCTACACTGCACACTGCTCACAGCACACTGCACACACTCCCAGCACTCACTGCACACACAATACACTGCACACCCTCCCAGCACTCACTGCACACACTCTACACTGCACACTGCTCACACTCTACACTGCACACACTCCCAGCACTCACTGCACACACTCTACACTGCACACACTCCCAGCACTCACTGCACACAATCTACACTGCACACACTCTACACTGCACACACCTCACAGCACACTGCACACACTCTACACTGCACACACTGCACACACTCTACACTGCACACTGCTCACAGCACACTGCACACACTCCCAGCACTCACTGCACACACTCTACACTGCTCACACTGCTCACACTGCACACACTCTACACTGCACACACTCTACACTGCACTCACTGCACACACTCTACACTGCACACACTGCACACTCTACACTGCACACACTGCACACACTCTAAACTGCACACTGCTCACAGCACACTGCACACACTCCCAGCACTCACTCTCACTGCACCACTGCACACACTCTCACTGCACCACTGCACACACTCTCACTGCACACACTCTCACACAGCACACAGATCTCACAGCACACAGCTCTCAAAGCACACAGCTCACACAGCACTCAGCTCTCACACCACACAGCACTCACAGCACACTCTCAAAGCACACAGCTCTCACAACACACTCTCACAGCACACTACACCACACCTCCCACTCCCCCTCCCTACCTTTGGTGGTGGCTGCTGAGATTGGAGCGGAGCTGGCATCAGGAGGAGTGGGGGGGTGTCGGGAGGAGGGAGGGGTGCTGGGAGGAGGGGGGGTGTCAGGAGGAGGGGGGGTGTCGGGAGGAGGGGGGGTGAGTGAGGAGCAGGCTGTGACTCGGAGGGCCGCGTGGGCTATGTCGCGGAGGGCCGGTAGGTGGGGGGGCATGGGGGGGAGGAAATGTGAGAGAGAGGGGGATAGGGACACTGGAAGAGGAGAGATTGTGAGAGCGCCCCCTGGAGGATTGAGGGGGCCTGTTTGAGGCCTGTGGAGGGGGCAGCCGAGCTGACTGCTGATAGGTGGCCATGGAGGTGCCTGTCGGAAACTTCCCTTCTACCAGTCTGCAGCATGCTGCCTGGACAGGCATCTCAATGGACACCTTCCAACAGGCCAGCTCTGCGGATCAGGACAGATTAGTCTTGCTGACGGGGGTCTGGCACCTTTCCCATTACTCATTGGGCCCGGGACAAGAGGCCCTGCACACAGGACACACACAGGCAGCATACACACATCTCTATCCCCCCATGCTCTCCCCCCAAGTGTCTCTCTCTCCGCCGTGGTGGGAGGTAAGGAGCAGGTTGCCCAGCCGTTGCTAGGGGACGTGTAGGGCTTCCGACCACCTCTTCCTTCCTTCCCTCCTCACTCCCTCCCGATCAGGCGCGCGGCGGCCATTTTTTTTTTTAAATTAGCGCGACCCCGTTACTAACGCGGTGGTCTCGGGGTGGACCCCGAGGACCGCGCTATAACGGGGTTTACCTGTATATGTATTTATAAAAATCACAAAGTAATGTTACCATCTTTAATGTATCAGTATAGTAAATTCTAAGTGCACATATCTTTTAGAATACATTTTGCTAAATAGTTTATTCTGTGATTATATGATAACATTGTTTAAAATTAGTGCTCTAGTTACAAAATGTAATATTATACAATTACAAACCGAGAAGTGGTTGAAAAAAAAGGATCTCTTTGCCTTGCATACAGGCATACCACGCTTTAAGGACACTCACTTTAAGTACACTCGCGAGTAAGTACATGTCGCCCAATAGGCAAACGGCAGTTCATGCATGCGCCTGTCAGCACGCCCTGAACAGCAATACTGGCTCCCTACCTGTACCAAAGCTGTGCGCAAGCGGGGAGACTATAGAGCCTGTTACAAATGTGTTATTTACATCAGTTATGCACGTATATGACGATTGCAGTACAGTACATGCATCAATAAGTGGAAAAAAGGTAGTGCTTCACTTTAAGTACATTTTCGCTTTACATACATGCTCCGGTCCCATTGCGTACGTTAATGCGGGGTATGCCTGTACTTCAGTTAGGAAAGCTGTGACTAGCAGAACTCTTACAGCCTATACAATAAACCGAAAAGCCAGCATCCTGATGACAGCTTTTTTTCAAATGAATGGAGCTCACAGTTCCACTGACATGGGGAAGATGGCTTCCCTGTATGGCGATGGCGTACTTTGAGTTAAAAGTGAGAGGAATTCACAGCATTTAGCCACAATAAGGAAATCACCTACTGTGCAAAACGTTAAATACAAATAATGTGGGAAAACATTTATGCAGACCCAAACAAAAGGGACATTAAACTTTCTCTGGGGAGCTATGACTCACAAATTGCTCTTGTGTTCACAATGGCTCATTTCATTGCAATGTACCACCACCGAGTTAATCATTAATGGACATAGGAATGAAAGCATAATTGTCCTTAATTGTTCAGTTGTCACTAAGAGGATTCCAATCTTATCACATTCCAAAGCTCAAAAGATTTTTTTTGGATGGTGGCTTTTGGATGGGCCTATGCACCTGCAAAGACACTGACCTAACAGTGGGATGCGGCTTCTTCAATAGTAACAAGTCAATGCCAGACAGCATCAGCAGCCAGAGCCCAGATAATAGCCTTTAATTATTGCATTGACTGTCACATTTCAAAATAATTTTTGCTGTGAACCTATATAACAAAGGACGCTTGTTAAATGTTGGGCCTACTAAACTGTTGTAAAATATATATTTAATACCTGGGAAGAACTGAGACACTTATAGCAGTTGCCTTGTGCACATACTTAATAATAGCTAAACAGAGAAGTTTAATTCCAAAGTTACAGATGATTGGACATGTCGGCGCTTTTGTGACACTGAGATCTGCATAAACTGTATATGTGACGTAAAGCTGTTTTTAGGTACAGTATTTAACTTTTTCAATGCCGGAGGTCCAGCAGCACCAGTGTGACAAGGACCTCCAGTATTTGCATTCATGTGATCGTTTCAGGAGTGATCATATGACCAACACCCAGCTGAAACGGAAGTACTGTAGAGGGGGCCTCGTTTAAGTTTTGATCTGGCCATCTGTCTGATCAGCCCCTTGTAAACTAGCAATTTTTCCTTGACATACCGGGTACGGCAATAGGTGCCCCTGGCATGTCAGGGCCCATGTAATACTAGGTAGTGTACGTCATAAGAACACTAAACTTTAAGCAATATATTGACACTTTAACACTTTAGAGCTATATGCCATATGAGAAGGGTGTAGCCTGTATTTAAAGCTTTCTGTCATCCAGGAAAAGAGAAGTATGAGATAACATTAGTAATAACACATATTTGTAAGCTGTTGTGATACTACTGCCATGGAAATAAAGCTTTTGTGATTTGGGTTGCACATGTGATTCCTTGCTGTTGGCCCTTTGAAAATATTATGTCAGTTGTGGCTTTGCTTGACATATTTATTTTTTTGCCAAGGCATTTGTTGCTAAGCCCCCTTTTTCTCATTCGCTCATAACATTGTGACATTGAAGTTATTCTGGGTCCAATTTTTTTCCACTGTTTCCAAAAGTTACAGTTGTATTGTATTTAAGCTTTTGTTTTTTTCCATCTTTTTCCTGAAAAACAATGTTGTTTCCAAATTAAATTTTTATTATAAGTAGCATAAGAACCTTTGAACAAAGTTTTGTGCCCATTGCCAAGCTGAGAACAGATGGCTTGGTGCACTCTTTCAAAGTCCAGGTTTATTACATCTATCTATTTAAACAGGTATAAGATTACATTTAAAATGCTCTACCAGTATATACACAGAATAATGCGCTGGATGAGGTACTATGCCATTAGATACCGTCCTGTGGCAGAAGATGTCTTATGCCACAGCAATGGGATGTACAGTATATCTTAATGTTTCTTTCTACTTACAATATTTTTAAAAATAATAACAAATAATAAATAATACTCGCTCCCACTATTTCAGTTTGTATTGATCCTCTTTCCCTTCTCAATACCTCATGTAATTCAAGTAGTTCTTTCCAGTGTCAGCCAGAAGTTGTTTGACCATAAGCCTTTATTCCTCCCATGTATTATGTGTTCTGTCTATGCTCTTTAACCCCTTGAGCACTGCATGATATAGAAGTTACTGACCAAAAGTCACGCGATGGTGCTGTATAATGTAACACTTATGTCATAGGGGGAGGAAGGGTTCTTTAGCGCCATTAGCCATTTGATACTGGTTAAGGGATTCCCTCTGATATCCCAGATTTCCCAGGTGTCTGTTTGTTTCACCTGTAGCTTATACATCTCTATTTATGACAACAACGGTGGGTGTGGCACTAACATTGGGACAGTTATTGTTACTTGTAATGGAGAGAACAACTTGTTTTAATGTTGTTTGGGGTTATCCCTAACAAAATCCCACACATTTTCTAGGTATAGTGTTTTCTCCATGGACATTTAATATGCTGCTGCTGGGGTCGGTGCTAGCACCAAAAAAGTCCAACATTTCTTCAGTGCTAAGGAGTTGAGCAACACTTGATGAGTGTGGTTCTGATCTAAGAACGATGATCTTAAACCACCCAAATTTCAACTACCAGTATAGTTTCATTGTGAAATCTAATTTCAGTGTTGTCAGTGACCCTCAAAGAGGAGCCGACAAAATATAATTGGTCATGTTTTAGGTTTGATTAAAATAATGGGGCTCTAAAATAATGGGGCAGACTTTCTAAATGCTGCAATTGGACCATATATCTTATAAGATGTCTTATGGCTGCCACCATACTACCAACTCACCCTATTTATGAATGAAACTCCATAATATTTAACTGAAAAGGTAAAATTGGACTGATGTTATCGTGAAAATAATTTGTTCATCGCAGTGCAATATAACAGAAGTGAAATAGGGTATTTTGGGGAATGAGCCCAATGGACCTGATGCTACTAGAGTCTGATATGACTTAAAATGGGAGTAAACCGACAGTCCACTAAAGAGTATATATGGCAGATCACCGTAAGCATCAATTAGTAAAATAAAATGCAGTATAAGAACTCACCCTGGGCGGGGGGCCCGTTGTGCAGACTTTGGCTGGGTGCGAAGGATGAAGCATCCAGGGACACTCCACTCGCAGACCTCTTAGTGCCACAGCTGCTGCCCTTACCCGCCTGGTGTCACTGGTATCTCCGTGTGATTAACTCTGGGTGACCCGCTGGGGTGCCGTCGGTGACGTCAGATCTATCCCTGCGCGTGCAGTCCGGGTATCCTCCCTCCGTGGCGACTTCACAAGATGATTGTGGGATCCCGCTGGATAATCGCGCTCACGCTGTGTCTTGTTGATGGAGGAGTGCTGATCCTAGTGCGTCTCTGCGACACTGCAAACACTGCGCTCCGGCGTGTCCACGTGGGTGGGAAGGGAATGATGACGTCAGACCTCAGACGGGCGAATCTCGCGGTGATGTGCCTGCGTGCACCAGCCTTGTAGTAGTAGAAGTAGAAGTGGTGAAGAGGCGGTCACAGCAAAAAGTCAGGTTCAGGAACGGTTGTGATTAAAACAGCTTTATTGGTACATGCTGTACATCTCAGAAGGGGTCACTCTGACGCGTTTCGTCCCTCGTCGGGACTTTTTCAAAGAGTATACTACCCTTAACACACAGACCAGGTTAAACCCAAACATTGTTTCAATATCAACCTGATTGAGCTTTAAGAAACCTTCTGTCATCTGTTGACCAGCCAATCAGAATGGGTCTCCTCCTATTTAAGGGGTCTGTGTGTTAAGGGTAGTATACTCTTTGAAAAAGTCCCGACGAGGGACGAAACGCGTCAGAGTGACCCCTTCTGAGATGTACAGCATGTACCAATAAAGCTGTTTTAATCACAACCGTTCCTGAACCTGACTTTTTGCTGTGACCGCCTCTTCACCACTTCTACTTCCAATATAACAGAAGTTTTACAAACTTCATGCTACTGTATTTAGGAATATTATTTTTCTAGCGATATTAATTAAACAGTGATAGACATACTGCCAGAGAAAAACTACATCTTCTGACTAGGCAGATTGTACTTGGATGTAGACAAGCTCTACCAGCATAACAAGATAAGCATACTGCTTTTTTCATAGCTGAAATATTGGTGCTTGCTGGATTATTTTAAGATGTTAAAAAAATACATTAATAACATTACATTTTTTTTGAGAAATAAGGCTAGATTGAGGTACTTTTTTTATAAAAAATAAATAATGCCAAATAAAACGAGAAACTACTTTAAATATAAAGGTTTCATAACGTGCTTGAACACCTACACTGACATAGAGGCTATCAACTTATTGGCTTGCAATGTGTTGCTGGCTCCCCTGGCAATGGGTTTTATAATATTGTCTAAATATCCCTACTTATGAAGGAGGTGTCCTCTTAATAAACAAAAGTTGGCCAGTATGGGTTTATGGGCATCAGCTTGAGCTTTAATGTAGATCACATTGGTTGGGGCTGCACCTTTAGCCTTATCAATGCTAGAAAGACCTCCAATACAAATACTTGGTGAATCGATTGTGAATAACCATGCTACAGTTATAGCACTGAATATAAAGTTTTCTGTGCTTTTAGAATGGAGATCCAAGATAAGTTTATTGGGCCAAGAGAATCCGGCCTATGAGTTAAAATTCTCTTGGACATTTTTTTAGTCCACAATAAGAATGTTCATACATTGTTTAATTGTAATCTATATCCTGTATGATGTGGAATTTATTGATGCAGTCTTGAATGTTTTATTAATGTCAAATGATTAATATAATACTTATGGTTTAGGAGGTATTAGTTTGAATACACACAGTCTTAGTTATCATTAAGTTGCCATGGAAGTTTTAAAACATGCACCGGAAAAAGTTTACAAACACTTTACCCTTGGGCATGTCATCTGGTTTGAGAAAATATTGGTCTGTACTTAATTTATTGTTGGAGAAAAAATATGCTTTATTTATTAAGAAAAATATGCCAAGGCAAAACCAGAGTAAATTTAGCAGTGCAACAAAATTGTATTAAATGATTACATCTATGCATACATCTTTGTGTTTTCTCTTGAAATGAATGTCTGTATATGGAATCAGCCATACTGTGTACTGTAGTAAGAAATGAGGTTGTTAATAAAATGCTACCTGAATAATGTTTCCTTGTATAATCAACTTTATGCTGGTACAACATTATTTTGCTGCCTTTATGAATACGTTCTTATAATGCCATATATTTGCTTACTAAATTATATTTACTGTAGCAATCCCTATTAACAGTGTCCTAAAATGAACTGCGTACTGGTCATACCACTCACAGGAAGATTCCATGATGACGTGTTATAAATATGACCTGACTTGATAGGTCCTTTAGCTCGTGTTCTCTAAGAAACGTGTAACGCATATAATTATTTTGCGCTACTTAAAGGTTTTCAACCACCTAATTGCCTAAAAACCTGTGGTGAATTGCAAGCAATATGGAAGTGAAAGGGTGAAAGCATTGGACACACAATTAGATACTGTACATGTTTTTTTTTCAACCTGCACAGATGAATGTCGTTTATTTCATGCCAGAGGCTTGAAGACTTTTATTGAGAAAATACATCATGCATTCTTTGGTATGAGTCTGGCACATGCATTAGACACTCAAATCATTTCTAAAAACAACTTCTATCTGACATTGTCATAATATAGTAGCAGTCAAATTATCTCACTAAGATTTCTAGGATTATGACGGATGTTCCACGTATTTCTAAGATAGCTCCTCTGCTTGTGTTTATTTCGGCACCAAACTTGCAACATGAAAAATAAGGTAATTCTATTCATACCATTTAAAATTACACCTGTTTCTTCTTTCATACCTTTCTCCACCAGTACAAGTTGCATTTTGTAGTTTCTGAGCCTCTGATTATGACAGATTATTATTATTATTATGTAGCAATGCTCGAAAACCACTTTCTCCAGCAATTTATCCACAGGACCAGCTCAGTTTAAAAAAAGCGACATTACCGAAAACAGGAATGGAAGTTATGTTTCAGTCAATTGATGTTACTATCTATATGGACCCTGAAATAGAACGTTTTCTAAAATTGAGAGAAAGAAGTGTAGCCCTGTTCGCCCCTCCTCCTCCCTCCCTCCCCCCATCTCTGGAAGATGTACTGCTGGCTACTGATGTCTGTGGTGCGGTCATACCTGTGAGGGTCCTGGAAAGCTGAGTGTCCGCAGTGTTTTGGGGTAACAGAACAGGCTTTTGGTGATCTTTAGGTTCCACTCAGGGTGTCAGCGCCCCCAGCTTTAGCGGGCTCCAGGATTCCCAGAGACAGTCCCCGCCAGGGCAGACTTCTTCCATACCCCTACTCAATAGACTATAGACTCAGGCAGGGGTATATAAAAATGGATGCTTTTCTTTAGCAGCCACTGCTGGTGTCATGCAACGGATACAGATAGATTGAGATGGGCCCCAGACCTCTAGATGATGCTTGGCCCTCTGATAATATTGAGGCCATGTTCTCAGTTCTGATATCTCTCTCTCTCTGTCAGCCCAGGAGGGACTGACTGGCATGTCTCACCCCCAGCCGGGAGGACACTGCACACACCTCCTCTTCCTAGGAGGGGTGGAAGAGAACTCTCTATAATTTAGCACTTCCTCTCTGAGAAACCAGAAGGGGAGGGCACACGGTATGCACCAGTATTGGCTATACTCAGACCCTGTGACACCACCACTCCTGCCACTCAGAGTGTCAGCATGAGTGGGGGTCAATACACCTAGAATAGCCTGCCACAGCCGTAGATACTAAGGACTTATGTGACAGGAGGCAGACAAGCAGTCTGGACCAGCCATGGCTACATGTGTATTTATTGTGACCCATATTTACTAAGCAGTGCTATTCCTTAAGACAATGTATGGTGCCAAAAGAGACCTTTCACTGGAATCCCCATTCACTTCCAGCACCAGTAAGTGTCTTATGAAATGGCAGTGCTTAGAAAATGTGAGTCATTTTGTGATATTTGTATCATTATAATAACCTACCTATACAGGGTGTCCACACTAAAAGAAACACGGAACCCATACAAGCAAATACACCGTGCCTCTTTTAATGTGAACTCCCTTTATATCCTTTTTAGGTACGAGGGGGCTTATGAACTAAGCATTGAAAACTGTTTTGTTTTTTTTAAAACACAGAAATCTTCTTTTAAATTGCGCTTTGGTGTGTCTATGTACTAAAAGAGAAAAGGCTGGGGCGCTCCCTATTTATTTAGGCTTGTGATACTGCCTGTGTGGTAATGTGTAACCAAAGAAAGGGTAGTGTATACTTGCCCTTGTTGTTTTCTGCAGCTGGACCAGTAGAGAAGATAAAGCCCGGAACCTTCTTGTAGTTGCAGTGGAGATGGAGGGTTGGTCAGCGCACGGGATTTTGCTCAGAAATTGAGATAAAATAATATGGAACACGGAATTAGTGTTTTAGGTAGCCAAACAGAACAATGGAGAGTTAAAAAGTTTTTCTTTAAAATTTTTTGTAAAATAAACAGATAAAATTCTGTGTCTATGTACTAACCTGAAATTCATCAATCTGCTCCATCATCGACAAAATAAAAAGTATTTGTACTTTTTGGGGGCGCATTGAAATGGACAGCATTAGGTAGACAGATGCTGGTAATGCATAATGGTTGGTACATTAAAAGAATGTTTCTGTGCGTCATTAAAAAAGGAGAAACTGCCAAAATCGTCCGCCATGTTTAACTTGGCGTAAACCCTAAAAAGTCTGTTAGTAGTGTTAGTACAGAATTAAATTGCTATGTATCAACCTAAAATTGTATTTCACACAGCATGGTTGTTTCATTATACTGTACTGTAGGTTACCAAAATTTAATATTTTCACAGTATGGTTATTATACATAATATTAAACTAGTAATTTATATTTACAAACACATTATAAATACAAAATACACATCATTCTGTATTAATTAAAATTGCATCAACATGACGCTATGCATCAAAAATAATTTCAAACTAATGTGTCATACTGTATGTATGAAATGTTTATAGATACGATGCACATTTTATGAAGGTTTGCATTACTTCATAGCACTGACATTTTGATGAATACAAAAATGTTAAATATATTCTCAGTACCTTCACCCCTAGATTGTTTTTTATTTTATTTTCTTATTCAAAAAACAAATGATGGCTTAGAACAAATTTAAAACAGATCTACGTGCTTTTACAACTGCAGAAGGTTTCACGGTAGTTAGCTCCTTATTTGAGAGTTAAAAGATTCCCTTTCTATTTTATACACTGTGTTTGCTTCTAAAAGCAATTCATGTGTAGCACTGTCTCCACCACCCTATGGGAGATGTGACAGATAGTGTGTGTGTGTGTGTGTGTGTGGTGCTTTACCTGCGGCTCACAGGAGGCCTGATCCTCCGCTGCTGGGAGCTTGGGGTGTACCTCATTCATCCAGTGACAGCGCCTCCACCTGTGAGGGATCCTGACAGTTCTGGATAACCCCATTCACAGGACCAAATGCAATAAGTGCACACCGCGTCTATAATAGGATTACTGACATGCAATTGGTAACACGATAATACATATAACTCAGTCCTTGCACGGTGTTACGCACACACCGTATCACATTGTCCAACCACCTATTCCACACCCCGGTGAGAGTGTCACCCAACGTCTTGAGGTGCCCTGGGCACCTAAACAATATGGTGTCCACAGTAGCCAACCCACCCTGACATGTGTGACAGCGCTGCCCACAGTATGTACAGTAAAGTTGGTGCACTTGATGACTTGTCTTATACCTGCCAGGTGTTCCAGTACCTGCCACCGTTGACAAGAAAAAGGGCCTTGTGTCCCACGCTGCTGCCATCAGCGAAGTAGTCCGCCTCCACGTGCGGTAGTATCCATCCGGCGAGCTGAGGAATCCTAGAGCCCTATTGGCTAAGCTTAGCCACCTCATCCTGCAGCCTCAATGGCTGCTGGGGGTTGTAGTTCCCCTGCGGAGCTATGTGAGCAATGGCCACCGTAGTGCGAGGTGTACCAAGATGGCCACCGTAGCTTGGGGTATCATTGCACATGCGCGAACCGTACTGCGCATGTGCGCGCACATTCAAGATGCTTTAACTTCAATTAAAGGGGATGGGAAATAATGCACCGCTAGCTACACATTAACATGCTTCGCCATATTGGACAGAATTGATTGAAATTATTGACTTCTACAGATATAGTAAGACTTACTGTCCCAAGTGCCACGGACGAAGAAGCAAAAGGCTGCAGCATTGGGGATAGTGTCTGCTGTGATCGCACTGCGGCGGGTCTATGCTTCTCAATGTGATTCACCACAGCGTTAATCCATTGATGCCGCGACCATCGCGTTGTGTGACCGCGTCGTGTGACCATTGATTTGTGTTGCACCGTAGACGTTAAGCCTTGCTACATCTGTTTGTGTACTACAGTAAAATATTTCTAACAGTATTAAAGGAAGTATGTTAAATTGAACATTCCAAGGAAAAGGATAAGGATGCAGGGGCTAGCATATCTACCAGCTAGCAGGCAGAAGACTTGAAGAATGTCACTTACATACCTGTGATGCACGATCACAGAGTAGCCTTCAGTAAAAGTAGGTCTACTGACCAACCAAGACACAGTCTTAATGGGGTAACTGTGTGGGATCCCTCAGGTTACTCTTCTCCCCTCAGGGCTGACTGCCCTGTAAGAATAAGTGGGTCTTGTGACCCGTGATGTCACTGTAGGGAGATAGAAGGGTATATATTGTGTTCCCAAAGGTTCTAGAATTCAGATTTCTCGGGAATTAAGTGCCGGGGAAGCTGCGAAGGCCTCTGTGAAGGTCATGTGACATCCTGTTGCCATGGAAACGTGATGTCACGACGCCAGAGGCAAGGTAAAAGGTGGGAGGGGGGGCTCAGAGAGGGGAACAGCCGGCAGGGGGGCGCAGGGAAAAAATATTGTGCTCCCCTGATTTAGAAGATAGAAGGGAAGAACTACAGTACAGGGATACGGACCTGGTAGATTGAATTATTGTCTTTTCCCTACCTTGAAATGTTTTCCATCTCTTTATGTCTTACAGTTGTACATATTTTCTGATTAAGAGGAATATGTTAAAATTGCTATCTTATGAGTCCAAATGTGATTGTGATTTCCACCTTGGTCACTGCCTGATCTAGAGGTTATGGACTCATAGAGAAGAGATGGAGTGGTCCTTTTCTGGGTACAATCTACTTTATCTACTGTATGTAGTAATCTAATTCCAGTAATTTTCTCACTGCAGAATTCACTGAGCAACAACACATGAGAAGCAGGATTATATAAACGTTACAACTCATTTGCATGCTATAATAATTCAGTTTTAATCAAGATGATGATAAATGGATTGCTTATATTTTTCATCTTGCCTGAAGTAAATCTAACTTAAATATATTCAATATAATATTTTTCCACAAAAGACTCTAGTAAAGCAGGCTTGCACTGCAGACTATCTTCCCACATAATGGTGCTATTCACTAATTCCAACTAAACACCTGTGAATTTTCAAAGATGTATAAGCCAAGAATTTAAAGAGCATCCTTGATTCGATACTCCGAATGCCATCTGGAATCACTTTCCCATCAAATATGAAAAATGTGTTATTGCAAAACATTGTGTGTTCAATTCTGAATCAAAGTGATAATTAGTGTAGAAAGTGATGCTTATCTCAAGTGTAAAGCATAGGCTAATTGAATGATATAACAGCATAACATGTGTATTTTTTTTTTGCATTGCATTATTTCTGTAACCCCTTTGGTACAGAAACATCTGCAGAGCATTGCAAACCAATGTTTACAGGAAAAAGACACAGGGTCTATTTATCAAAGTCTCCCAGATGCAAAACTAGGAGAAAAGTGGAACAAAAACTTGCACGAGATTTATAAAAGTCGGAAAAAATCCCATTGCTTTTAATGGAATTATTTTTGTTTGATAAATATAGAACTTTTCTTAACCCTGTTGAGCAGCCAGGAGACTTTGATAAATAGATCTCAAAAGGGGTAATTTACTAAACTTCGATAGTGCCAATCTGTAAATAGATATTTCCATGTGATAGTTCCCCCGATTGGCACTATCGCAGTTCAATGACTAACCCCCATAGTTTATCTGGGGGTTAGATGCTTAAAATGTTATGTCTCATGCATTGCCGTCCTTTATTTTCCCTGTTTATATAAATTGATAGATATAATAATACTGTATGTGACAGACTAATAAACAGCTTGTATGAAATTTGCATCTCTATGTAAGGCTACACAAAGCCCTTACATGATACACAGATTGTTTATTTTCTGTCCAGCAAAGGTTGCACATTTCCAAAGCAGTCCATATTTTAATTCAGTGATATAACCCCAAGCAAATGACATTGGAGAAATGGATTTACAATATACAGAGAACAACAAGTAAAAAAAAAACACACAAAAATTACACAAACCAAGTCAGGCGCACCATGATCCAAAGCATCAGACCATAACCTGATCGTTAAAGTCAATGCACATAGATTTGCCAAGTATGACGCAAGTATAATGGCAATAAAATTCTTCATGATCAGTACTGTATATTAGTCCCCTCAGTGCCAGTGCGGCAATCAGACATTTGAAAATGAAAATATATTAAAACCCAGCACGTTTAGAGGTAAGTATCTCAGGGAGCAGGGGGTACCCAAAGCTGAACTTAATACGGTTCAGCTACAGAGATCACCTTCTTCCCACCAAGGTTTTTTTTGTTTTTTTTTCAAGTACATTTCCTTTAAACAGCAATCCTCCCCCAAAATATTCTTTTTAGCTTATCTGAACCTAGAGGTTCCTTGTTTCCCAAGACGCATGAAATTTACAAATATGGCCACCGAGTCACGGACAGAAAACTGCAACGCCACCTGTGACGTTACAACTTTCTATTGCAGCGGTTTGCAAAGTGGGGGGTGCTAGATTGGGGGGTGGCGGGTGTTACAGAGGCCCAGCGCTTCCCCGAAAGCATTTAAAATAAATGCCAGGGATCGCGTGAGGCCTCTGTAACTTGTTTACTTACCTTGGTTTCAATGATGCGTCTCCATGGCAACCGGCGGGGGGGGGGGGGAGCACGGGCCGGAGGGGAGAGGAGAAAGGGGGGCGCATGAAGATAAGTTTGCGCACCCCTGTTCTATTAGGTGCCAGAGCAAGCCCTAAACCAGCTGCTTTATGTGTCCAGTGGACAAAAAATCTTGTGTATTGGAAACCAGGGTTCCCCTGAGGTCCGGAGAACTCGGATAATTACATATATATATATATATATATATATATATATATATATATATATAGCAGAAAATAGCCGTGTTAGTCCAGTTGCTATAGTGCAGAATAAATGAGTTCTTCAGAATTCGGTGATACCTTATATATATATATATATATATATATATATATATATATATATATATATATATATATATATATATATATATACGGTTCAGGTAAGCTATAATAAAAACAACTTTAAAAATCAGCAAGAAGTGCGGACCGCTGCTTTAAACAGAGGTGCATAGAATATTATATCCGTGACAAAGTTGATGGGTTAGATTGAGTTGTACGAATGTCTTCGAATTTGCTTAATGAAATTTACACAAAAGTTCTCATTGCTTTGGAATGCACGAAAATTGAGTTAGGTTCAACATTTTGCCAGAATACTGCCTAATATCAAAATTTTCACCAGAATTAAGCAAAAATGGCAGTGCATAAAGAGTAATGTAACCTAATGCCATCTGCTTTGTTGTTGGAATCCCATAGTACACATTGGCCCAGATACAGTACATCAAGCAGTCGTATGGAAAACTGGAGGTGTTATTTCCAAAAATTTGTATTTTTCTGGTCAACTAACATGCAAGTTGACCAAAAATGTACACATTGATGTACTGTATCTGGGCCATTGACATTTAATGCTTGACAAATTGTTTGCAAAGTTTTTGGGGAACAAAATGCACCTGATTCGTGAACTTCATAAAAAACTAGTTAAATTCATCACAGATGAGATGTGCACTGGATTATTTAGTCTTTTGTCTTTTGTCTTTTAGTCTTTAGTCTTTTGTAAGAACTAAAATGACAACTGTTTCCTCATACGTGTAGTGGATTTTTGGTTTCTGTGATTAAATTAATTTTCTAAAATTAAAGAAAAGGAATGAATAAACATGATTGTACTTCAAGATAGCTCTTAAAATATGAAAACTAAAATTTTCATGGCAGATAAAGGCCTTTTGGCTCATTTAGTTTCCCATTTCCAGATATGCTGTTTAGTTTAACTTGGTTTATAATTTGCTGTTAATTAATCTTTTTCTCAATGACTCTCCTGTGCTTTTGCCATGCTCTAACCGTAATCGCCTCATTTTGAAGACTTTTACATCCACCCATACACAGTGAAGATCTTCAAAGAATGCAATTGAGTCTAGCGCAGTCTCATTAAGAAAACATCATAAGTGGGCTTCCTCATTGCTCCACATTTTCAACTTCCACAATTTTCAAGCATGAAAGAATGAGTATTATTTTTGTGTAGGTCTATGAAGTTGCACAGCCAAAATACAACTTCCAAACTTCCAAGCTTGAAAGAATGAGCTCCTTTAGAGTGTACTGTACGTAAAGGCCTTTGAAGTCTCATAATACATACAGTAAAATTATATATATTTATATATTTATATATATATATATATACTATTTTATATACAGTTGGTCATTACAGAGATTGTTTTCTTTATTCTTAAATTATGTTGAACATATAGTCAGTGCTGTACAAAATAATATACACATTGACCGAGCAATACAGGATAACACCAATGCAAGTATTGTGAGTGCTATTGGCATCAATGGAAACACTGTGAACGGGTGTCCCTACCTTGAAGAGCTTACAATCTAAAGAGTGTAGCATTGTGATACAATACAATATTAGATAAATGCAAATTATGTAACAGTGTAAGAGTGTGTAATCAGAGAGGCTGCTGCTGAATGATTAGTTAATAATTGTCAATAAAATAAGATTGACTTCAAGAAAGTGGCTGATATTGGAGGTAAAGCTTCCTCTTGAAGGGGTGGTTTTCAGTTGGGTTCTGGAGATAGGGATAGTGGTAGCCCGGAAAATTAGAGCATTCCAGAGATAGAGTACTGCAAGAGAGAATTGTTTCAGACACGACAAAGCAATTAAGACAAGTGGAGTAAAGAGTAGACATGCCTGTGCAGAGTGTGTGTGAAGTGGTATACTGTAGCAATAGATTAGTAATGATTATTTAGAGAGATGGCAAAAGTATGTACTGTGATGTCTTGAAAGGCATGAAAAGTTTGAAGGAAAGTCTAGTTTAATTGGGAGCCCGTCGAGCGATATGAGGAGAGGGGTGGTTGAAGAGAATTAGGAAGAAAATACAGTAACTGTAATATTACAAGCACAATTATTAGTGTAGCAAGACATTTTTTTGTTGCTCAAGGTCACAAAAAGCTCGTTAGAGCAGTCAACACAGATTGTTTGCATTCAACAGCACTTAATATAAACAAAAAAAATTAAGGATGAATTCATATCATGATGTACTGTAGACATATTGACCTAAACATGCTTCTTTGCTCAAAATTCTTTTCCTGACAGAATAGCTCAAAAGTGTTGTTAGGGCAGACTGTTTCTCAAATAGTCATCATGAATATTCTATTCATGAAGATTGGTATATCACATGATGACAGTACATTTCCATTGGATGATATACTCTGCCTGCTAGATCAACCAGTAAAAATCAATTTTAGAACAGGAGCTAGTGTATGAATTTACCACTTATGTGCTAACACACTGTTCTCACTCCTGAGTCAAAGACTTGAGGTTGAACTGTGATGTTTCGTGGCATGTCTAGTGTTTCACCCACAGTAACCATGTTGCTGTTTTGAACAGCACTTAGAGAAACCTTACTGTTTGATGTGGAAAGAAGAGAGAGTTATTTATGTGTTGTTAATCCACTGATACTGTGAATGAGGAGAATTTCCAGCTCTGTAAAAGGACAGTATGCCTAGCCCCAGACCAAACTTCATCCTAAATTATACAACTAATGTGTTTGAATTCTGAAACTCAAGAAAACAGTTGATCTATTAGTTTACAAATGTAAAAGTGCAATTAAGTAAACTTTCGACATTAAACGTTTTACAATTTGACATTTACAGATATACCCAATATCACTTGAGTTTCTGCTGGTGCATGTTTTAATGTGTTATCATGCGATTTTCAATTAAATACAACAAAGATCAAAAAATGTGCACATTTTGCCAAATTGTGTGATTTAGTACCATATGTACAGTATAAGCTTTCTAAGGCTGCGGACATGGTGCCGCAGACCGTGCAGAGATGCGCGGAGGCTGAGGGAAAGCGGATGCTTTCCCTGGCCATAGTACTCGGGCCGTGGGGGCGTTCCTAGTGATGTCACGGAGCTGGTTCGCCCTCATTTGGCAAACCGCTCACGTGACCGCCCTGTCGCATGAGAAATCAGTTTTTACTGATTTCTCACGCATCGCGCGCCCCCTCCTGCCTACGTGTGCACGTGCCCGCACGGCGAATGTGCGCGAACACTGCCTTAAGGCAGTCTGTTCGCTCAGCGTGCGGACGCGTCTGTGCGGTCTGAGGTACCATGGACGCAGCCTAAGTCCTGATATATACATTTTCTTCTAATTTGTTAGGAATTTAACTCTAATATGTCTTTATCCTCTTTATAGGGGCAGATTTTAGAGGCCTTGGTTATTTAGACAACATTTACAGCAACATTGAGAAGCAAGTAAATGAAACGCTGAGACGACGCAGACACACAGGTGAAAATGATTACAACATTGAGGTACTCCTTGGAGTGGATGACTCTGTTGTCAGGTTTCATGGAAAAGAACATGTTCAGAACTACCTCCTTACCCTAATGAACATTGTGAGTATTGCTTTCTAGACATTTTTGTTCTAATGCAATCAATAACATATTTAAAATTATTTCATCGCTCTGCTAAATTGCATTTGGTTTACGAGTAGTATATTCTTGTTTGAACATAGGGAAGAGCCATGCTTTGGATCAGGGGAGCACAATCTTTTTTCCCTGCGCCCCCCTGCCGGCTCTTCCCCTCTCTCCATGCCCCCCCCTCTTACCTTGGCTCTAGCATCGGCGTCAGGACGTCACATTGCCGTGGCAACATGACGTGTTGCCATGGTGATGCGTCTCCAGGAGCAAGGTAAGTGCAGTTTACAGAGGCCTTCGCCGCTTCCCCGGCACTTAATTTAATTGCCTTCGGGAAGCACGCGGGGCCTCTGTAAACCCTGCGCCCCCGCAGACAATCTAACGCCCACCCCCTGCTTTGGCTTACCCTTGTTTCCTTGTGATGGGCTTGATACAGATATAGCATGACTCACTGTTTCCGAAGCCGCGGCAGCAAATTTTTCAAAACGCTGCTCCGGAGACGGTGCTTGCTGCGACTTCCCTGTGGGGGGTCCATGCTTTTGGATCAGCCCCTCCCCCCTCTCACCCCCAGCGATAATCTGGTCCCCGAGCGGTCGTGGTCACACTGCTTGCCTCGGTGCCCAACACGGTAAGGCTTGCTACATTTGTACCACTGGCTAAAATGTTTTGTGTTCAAGTTATAAAAGACCCCCAAAATTATCATCTTGCTGCCTACTTGTGACCTGATATGGACATGCTACTAAGAATCAAAACTCCATGTAATGGATACAATTTGATATACAGCCAAATAATTATTTCACGATTTACTTAGAGGAACCAAAAATATATTAAAACATATCTGGTGATAGACATGTAACAGGTGTTCCTCCACCCTCTGGTAAATTTCACTGTTACCTGTACTCTCGTTGTGCTGTACCTGTGAGGCTTACAGGATTCCTGAGTTTCCGCTGATGGTAGTGGGAAAGATAGGAGAGGCTTTTGGATATAGAGCTCTCATCTCATTCTGGGTGGAGCGCCTCCATTCCCAGCATGCCCCATCAGCGCTGGGTACAGTCCCTGCAGAAAAACCATCTTGCACTCCCCCTGATAAACTGCAATCACAGGCAGGAGTATAAAAGCAGCAACTGGTCTTTGAGTACAGCCGTACACATCAACAATGCCTTTCTTCAGGTCCCTGGACTCAACCCCCAGGGCTTGAGGCCCCAAAGGTCTATCCCTGACTCCCTTGCTCCCTGGTGGAGTATGCGGTAGTTGTTCCCACTCGCCTGCGGGAGGGATATCTCTCTCTCTCTTCCCTGAGGAAGGAGAACTCCCCAGCACTCTCAACTAAATTTGGATCTGCAGCCCCTTTTGTACCCAGGGTACGAGGCCTAAGGCCCACCCACTGTCACTCAAATGAGTTGTTTACTGCTGCAGCAGCAAGGGCATAGATATGAACCTACTGTCGCGGCCGAGTTTATTCGAGCATTTGCCCGGTCTCGGCCGCGACAGTAACCGGGCGCGCGCCGGGGTGTCCCGAACGCGCGCCGAAGCCTCGGAGGAGCGGCCCTCCGATCGGGGCTTCTCCCTCGATTCTCCGGGTCCGCCGGGCCCCCCGGAACCCCCCACCGCCGTCCCATAGATCACGGCACACCAGGGCTCCCTCGGGCAGAGGGCGCAGGCACCCGATGAAGCGTGACCGCGCATCGGTGACGCGCGGCACGCCGAGGGAGTGGGGCTAGCAAGCTGGGGCATCCCCCGGCTTGCGGAACTAGCCCTGCTCGAATAAATCGTGTCGGTAGTGTAACAGTGCCTGAAGTGGTACCAGGGCTTAGGTGTTAGGTATGGCAGATTAGTAGCCATGGGGATACATGGCTACCGACATGTAAACACAGAGATTCAAATTATTATACAGTGTAAGTTTGTGTTGCGCACATTGAGTAAATAGAAGTATTTTCTGTACCTAAAATTATTTTCACACCTCCTAGGTGAAACTACTGTATAGCAACGTGTGCAATCTATAGCACCAATCATATTGCAGCTTTAGCTACTGCCACACTGAAAATTAACATTTATTTTTTTTTGCAAAAGAAAATGAGCAAATAACGGCAACATTTTGCAGTGTTTATGTAATCTATTTTTTTTACGTAAATAAAGAAAAACATTAATAGCTGTGCTGCTCTCATTTCAAGGGATTCTCCAGTATATTAACCCCTAAATCTTCCGGACAATATGACCACGGGGTCTGTAATTGCAGCACACTACAGATATGGCCGCCAAGGTCACCAAAAGAAAACCTTTGCGGCTTTGTGCTGGTTACCCCGGTGGCCCTACTTGTATTTTTTTTGCATAAAACTTCAAAATGTTTGTGGAGATCCACAAAGCACTGCAAAATCAGGTCTCATAATATAAGTACGTCACGTTCCGTAAATCAGTAATGGATGTTAATTAAATTAGTAAAGCTAATTATATGTAAAATCAACAACCGTTGTTGATTTCGCTAGCATAGACTTCACGTCACATTATTGAAGCGCAACAGTGCGTTAGCTTCCAATAATGTGACGTTAAGTATATCTTACTCCCATCCAGAAATATTTTTTTATCCAGAAAAACGAGAGGTATCTTTCATTGTATTTCTTCCTATTAAAATATTTTATAAATAAAATAAAATTGGTGTTTAACTACTGTACTGTTAAAAAATAGAGGAAAGGAGATAGCAATAACGCTGGGAATAACACTATGCTAGTTACAGTATATCATACCTAACTGTGGTGCCACACCCATCCAGACCCTGTAAGCTCCCTATTTCAGGGTTTGGATGTGAATAACTCCAAGTTTATGTCTCTACGTTAACCTTAACTAACCTTTGTGGCTATGCACTGCTAAGGGGAACGCCTCTTTTGCATATAATAATCACCAACGGCCATTATGGTTAACGCAATGCTGTTTCCTATAGAAAGCATGATTTAACAATACATTGTTGGCCGTTGAAGATATGCATTAACGCAAAACATGACATAAACTTGCAAGTTAATGTCACATTAAGTCACTTAACAACTTTTTAAGTAAAACAAAAGAATTATTTTTGAAGGGGATTGCTGCTTTCTCTTAAAAATCTTTTTTCATCAATATTATTCCACGTATTATTCGAAAAAAATAAATAAAAGTAATATAATGAATTAATACTAATACAAAGTAATCAATGTTTTTGTATTCACACATGTAATTATAATGCTGCTGGAGCATCATACAGAGATGTCCAATGTTTTTGTTCAGTTTCGTAAACAAAACACAACTTGCTTTTTTGTGAAAACTGAAAAATTTTACATTTGAGGACAATCGTACACATTTTTGCGCATACCTGAGTATGAACTTTCACCAAAATCACTGAATGTCCTCACAAACTGGCATATATGTCTATTTTATTTTATTTATTTATTTATAAAAATGTTTTACCAGGAAGTAATACATTGAGAGTTACCGCTCGTTTTCAAGTACAGTATGTCCTGAGCATAGCGTTATGATGACAAATAATAAATGGTGACAATACATAGTTACATAAGTGAACAGGGTATACATTATATACAAGACATTGCATGCACAGTTAGAGATAATATATATTATTGGCATATGTAACAGTTACAGACAAGATTAAAATGTGACAGCTTTAGCTTTTAAAGAACTTAGACTGGTGGTGGCTGTGAGAGTCTCCGTTAGATTGTTCCAGTTTTGGGGTGCACGGTAAGAGAAGGAGGAGCGGCCAGATACTTTGCTGAACCTTGGGACCATGAACAGTCTTTTGGAGTCAGATCTCAGATGATAAGTGCTGCATGTGGTAGGGGTGAGGAGCTTGTTCAGGTTGAGGGTAGCCATAGAATCCATTTTAACTCATTAATGCTGATCTGAAGAAGAGAGGAACACTGTTGAAATCTTTTCCTATGATATCAATTGTCAGTCCAAATAAAAAAGTTATCACCTAATACTGAAGTACTCATTTATTCTGCACTATTGCAACTGGATGAATATGGCTATTTCTGTTATATACAGTGTTCGACAATCCTATACATTTACTCACCCGGGGCGGGTGGATTTAACCCCCGGGCGTGTAAATATTGGCCCAAGCAGCACATGTGTTTTTTTTTAAATTTCCCCCGTTCGCGCTCAAATTTTCCCTGCTCGCGCTGAAAAAGAAATAAATAAATAAACTCCCTACCTGACTGCTGATTGGCGCGCGCTCCCAGGCTTTGTGGGCGCGCGGCCAGGCTCTATAAGAGCCCGCCCCCAACGAGCGGCCATTGTTTCTGCCCGGACATCAAAAGTAAGTACACGCCATGCTGGGCCCCTCTGCTCCTTCCCTGCGATCCCCCTGGTCCCCACATGGCCCCCTACTCCCCACCGCGGCAGCTCTCCTGTCCCATTCCCCTTCTCCTGTCACCTGCTCCCGTCCCCTGCACCTGTCCTCTGCTCCTGTCCCCTTCCCCTCCTCCTGTCCCATTCCCCTGCTCTTATCCCCTTCCCCTCCTCCTGTCCCCTGCTCCTGTCCCCTTCCCCCTCGATCCACCGATCGCTGCCCGGGACGGGAGGTCCCCACTGCTGCAGCCCGGTTGGCGTGTGGGGGGGGGGGCGGCCTCGGCCCTCACCACATGACTCCCACCTACCCTGCCGCCTCCCCGCCTGCTAGCTTCATGCCGCCGCGGGCTGGGGGGAAGAAGCAGTCTGCAAAGCTGCTTGGCCGCGCATTGTGAAGACATGCCGGCGAGGGGAGCAGGATAGTGGCGGCCACTGCGGGGCTGACTGTCCCCTGGGGGATACCTCGCCACGTGCCTCCCCCCCACCCTGCCTCCCCAAAGCTTCCAATATGCCCGCGTAAGGTATGGTGGGGGGTGTCGGCCTGCCCCCCCACGAGCGGGAGAGGGGCGCGGGTGGGTGGGGGAGGAGCGTGGTGGTGGTGCTGGTCGCGGCCTTTCCTTCCCCCCCATGTGTGTGTGTGTGTGTGTGTGTGCGTGTGTGTGTGTGTGTGCGTGTGTGTGTGAGCATGTGTGTGTGAGCATGTGTATGTGTGTATGGGAGCATGTGTATGTGTGTATGGGAGCATGTGTATGTGTGTGACACCAGAGGTACCCCCCCAATCAGGGGACCACCCCCCCAATCAGTCACCACCCCCCCCAATCAGTCACCACCCCCCCAGTCAGTCAGTCACCCTCTCTCTGTGTATCACCCACCCTCTGTGTGTATCACCCACCCTCTGTGTGTATCACCC